>NC_091017.1:77642554-77922554 GCF_041296385.1 Aphelocoma coerulescens | reverse complement strand
TGGAATAAAAAATGGGAAAATAGAATAAAGCAAAATAAGTTGAAATAGGGTAGGAGAGAACAAGATAAAATAAAGTAGAAGATAATTCAATCAAATTTAATAGAAGACAAGAGAATAAAATAAAGAAATGAAATGAAATGAAATGAAATGAAATGAAATAAAATAAAATAAAATAAAATAAAATAAAATAAAATAAAATAAAATAAAATAAAATAAAATGAAATAAGGAAAATCATCAATCTCACAATATATAAACATAGAATTTAAAAGAAAATATAAAGTAACATAAAATATATATTACATTCTATATTACATTAAATACATTATCTATTCTATTCTATATATTATATATTACATATTACATATATATTCTATGTTCTATTTTCTATATTTTATATTCTATATTCTATATTCTATATTCTATATTCTATATTATATATTATATATTCTATATTTTATATTTTATGTTTTATATTCTATATTATATATTATTGATAATAATAATAATTACTATTGCTATAACTTAATACAAAACAACCAGGCAACAGAATATTTAACATACAATAGCAAACAGAATAAAATACCAGAATATACTCCTATAAAATACATAATAATGAATAGACATTTATCTATCTAAAATAGTGTGCATATCTAGACTTCATACATATATTTAATTTCCCATTAATAAACTCAATATTTCCACGATTTCATAGCTCCCCACGGACTCTCTCCCGGCCATTTGGGGTTGGTGATTCCTTTTTCCCGGATTCCCCATTCTCCTTGGCGTTGTCTTCACCCTCTGGATCAGGCTGGGAGAGCTGGGAATGTTCTCCTGGAGAAGGGAGAACTCCAGGGGATCCTCAGAGTCCCTAAAGGGGCTCCGGGAGAGCTGCAGAGGGATTTGGGATAAGGGATTTGGGAAAAGGGATTTGGGACAGGAGGCAGGGAATGGCTTCCCAGTGGGAAAGGGGAGCTTGGGGTGGGATTTGAGAATGGAATTGCTGGGAATGGAATTGCCAGAGCAGCTGGGGCTGCCCCTGGATCCCTGGGAATGTCCAAGGCCAGGCTGGACACTGGGGCTTGGATCCACCTGGGATAGTGGGAGGTGTCCCTGCCACGGATGGAGTGGGATGGGATTCCAGGTCCTTTCCCACCCAAAGCATTCCAGGATTGTGGAGCCCCTATGGAGGCAGCCTGGGAGAGCTGGGAATGTTCCCCTGGAGAAGGGAAGGAGCCAGGGAGAGCTGGGAGCCCCTTGCAGGGCCTAAAGGGGCTCCAGGAGAGCTGCAGAGGGACTGGGGCCAAGGGCTGGAGGGCCAGGAGGCAGGGAATGGCTTCCCAGTGGGAAAGGGGAGCTTGGGCTGGGATGTTGGGAAGGAATTGCTGGCTGGGAGGGTGGGGAGGGGCTGGGCTGGAATTGCCAGAGCAGCTGGGGCTGCCCCTGGATCCCTGGCAGTGCCCAAGGCCAGGCTGGGATGAACTTGGATCCAGCTGGGACAGTGGGAGGTGTCCCTGCCCATGGAATTGGAAGGGATTTAAGGTCCCTCCCATCCCAAACCAGTCCGGAATTCTGGGATTTACAAATCCCTGCTCTCCTCACACCTCAGCCGGGGCCGTGTCTCGCGCGCTGCCTCTCCCGGAGCTTTTCCGGGCCATCTCCTCCACACGGCTCCGTCCTCCCTGTCCCCGGAGTGTCCCCTGCACGTGTCACCTCCCGTGTCCCATCCCTGGGCACATCCAGAGGCGCTTCCCTGCATCCACCTCCAACCCCTCTGGAATGTCCTGTGTGGGGCTGGGGATTTGGAGCCGTCAGCAGCCCTGGGCGATTCCCGGGAATTCTGACCCCTTGTCCCCAGAGCAAAACATCTGGGAATCGGTTTTCCCTGGGAAAAGGATGGCCTCGATCTCGCTCTCCTTCCCACCATGGATTGGCAGGAAAAAAGATATTCCAGAGGGCTGGAGTGGTGCCCACCGGGAATATTCCTTGCCCTTCCTCCGGGATAAACTGGGAATGGTGCCACCGCTGCGCCACCAGTTGGCCCAGGGACGTGGATGAGGAAGGAATTCGCAGTTTTAGGGAATAAAACCTCATCAAAGCCAATTTGGGCAAGTTTTCGATGGGATTTGTGGAAGAATCCCGAGTGGGAGGAGCTGGAGTTGAGGGGGGGGTGGAGCAGGACGGAGGATGAGGCCGGAGGGGAATTACTCACGGATCTGTCAAGGATTGAGCTGATCCACATCCACCGGGAGGAACTTGAGGATAATGGAGGCTGAAAAGGACAGGGAGCCACTAATTGGGGACAGGCTGGGGACAAACTTCAGCCACGCGGCTCGGAGATGTCACCGGGGCGGGTGGGGACGGGCCGGGGTCACCCTGCGGGACCGAGGGGACATTTTTGGGGTGCAGTGCTGGGATCTGCAGCGTGGTGGGCACGGAGAGGAGCTGGAGAGGGGAATCCGGGATGGGGGAACCTCCTCAGAAAGGCTCCTCTTGCCCTACGGACCACATTCCGCAGCGGAATTCCGTGTCAGGATCGTCGTGGAGCCATGGAATGGTTTGGGTGGGAAGGGATCTTCCATCCCATCCCGTTCCAACCCCGACGCCTCCCACTATCCCAGGTAGATCCAAGCCCCAGTGTCCAGCCTGCCCTTGGGCACTGCCAGGGATCCAGGGGCAGCCCCAGCTGCTCTGGCAATTCCAGCCCAGCCCCTCCCCACCCTCCCAGCCAGCAATTCCTTCCCAACATCCCAGCCCAAGCTCCCCTTTCCCACTGGGAAGCCATTCCCTGCCTCCTGGCCCTCCATGCCTTGGCCCCACTCCCTCTGCAGCTCTTCTGGAGCCCCTTTAGGCCCTGCCAGGGGCTCCCAGCTCTCCCTGGCTCCTTCCCTTCTCCAGGGCAACATTCCCAGCTCTCCCAGCCTGATCCAGAGGGGCTCCAGAATCCTGGAATGGTTTGGCATGGAAGGGACCTTAAATCCCACCCAGTCCCACCCCATCCATGGGCAGGGACACCTCCCACTATCCCAGGTGGATCCAAGCCCAGTGTCCAGCCTGGCCTTGGGCACTGCCAGGGATCCAAGGGCAGACCCAGCTGCTCTGGGAAGCCTTGCTGGGCTCAGCAGGGATCATCTGGAATCCCATCAGAGCAGGAACATGGAGGGCCAGGAGGCAGGGAATGGCTTCCCAGTGGGAAAGGGGAGCTTGGGCTGGGATGTTGGGAAGGAATTGCTGGCTGGGAGGGTGGGGAGGGGCTGGGCTGGAATTGCCAGAGCAGCTGGGGCTGCCCCTGGATCCCTGGGAATGTCCAAGGCCAGGCTGGATCCACCTGGGATAGTGGGAGTGTCCTGGGGCAGTGGGATTTTGGAGCAGCCCCTGGTTTGGGATCAGGGATGGGGCTGCTCCTCATCCCAGAGGATGCTCCAGAGCATCCCGCTGGCTCCAACCTCCCCAGAAGAGCGGGATGGGGCTGGAGATGCCAAACCTGATCCATGGGCTCATCGTGTCCATCCTCAAGGGCAACATCCTGGTGATGGGATCCTGAATTGCTGGATAGGGAATGTTTGGAGCAGAGAGTGCCGGGAATGTCCATCCTGTACGGATCCACACCGGGCCTTCGTTAAGGTGTCGCTAATTAGATGGGTTTGGGGGCTGCCTGGATCCTCTCTGGCCCCACCACTGTGGGTTTGGGATCTGCAATTCCCAGGATTCAGCTGCTTCAGGAGATGGGAGAATTCTTTGTCAGGTCACCATGTCCAGGGACCATCCCAGTGGTCAGCATGGAGTGACCAGCGGGGTCATTGGGGTGGGGACACCACCCCTGGGGTCAGTGGGATGGTGACACCAGCTCCGGGGACCTGGTCCTGTTCCCAAAGCCATCCCAGTGGTCAGCATGGAGTGACCAGCGGGGTCAATGGGATGGTGACACCAGCACGGAGTGACCAGCGGGGTCAGTGGGATGGTGACACCAGCCCTGGGGACCTGGCCCTGTTCCCAAAGCCATCCCAGTGGTCAGCACGGAGTGACCAGTGGAGGTCAGTGGGATGGTGACATCAGCTCTGGGGACCTGGCCCTGTTCCCAAAACCATCCCAGTGGTCAGCACGGAGTGACCAGCGGGGTCAGTGGCGTGGGGACACCACCCCCGATGGCCTGGTGGCAGTGAGGGCCATCGTGTCCCCGTGCGGGTGTGGCGGGCAGGGGATGTCCCCGAGGGGTGGCCGCGGGCTGGCGGTGCCCGGCGGTGGCCGCGTCCCCCGGGCTCCGGCGTGCCCAGGGAGGGGCCGGAGCTGCGGGACTTGCCCCAGCCCACGCTCCACTAGCCCCGCACTGTGGCTCCTTTGTCACCGAGGGCTCGGCCTGTCCCCAACGAGCCGCCGGTGACTCCGGGAGGAGTCCGGGACCTGCTGGCCCCGCAGCCGCCGGGCCCGCTCGCCCCCGCTCGTGTCGCCCCCCCTAACCCGAGTGTCTTCCCATCCGTGTCCTTCCCTCACCTCCGTGTCCGTCTGTCCGTCCCTCCCGCCTCTCTCTGTCTCTCTCTCTGCCTCTCCTGCCCCTCTGCTCTGCCAGGGAGGGGAGCGGGGCCGCCATCCCGAGGGGGGGGTTTAGGGGGGCCGGAGCAGTTTTGGGGCCGGGAGCCGCGGGCTGGGGGCCCTGGGGTGGGCAGGGCAGTTTTGGGGATCCCCAGGGACTCGCTCCTGACCTCGGCCAGGATGGGGCGCGGGTGTCCCCAGCTGGGTCGGTACCCAGGAATCCAGGGCCACCAGAAGCCACCCTGTCCCCTCACGAGTCAGCCTGGGCCACGAATTTGGGGTTGAGGAGCACCTCCAAGGAGAATCCAGCCTGTCCCGTAGCTCAGCATTCCCGGGAAAACCAGCACAGGGAGAGCCGAGCACGGCGCGGGGCGGGGGGAGCCCCCAGCTCTGGGCTCCCATCCCCAAGGTCCCATCCCTGGAGCGACATTCCTGGGGTCCCATCCCAGGGACAGGAGCTTGGGGTCCCTCCCATTCCTGGGCTCACACCCCTGGGCTCCGCCCCAAGTCCCATCCATGGGGTCCCATTCCTGGGGTCCCATCCATGGGCTGCTATCCATGGGGTGCCATCCCACGGATAGGAGCCTGAGGTCCCATTCCTGGGGTCCCATTCCTGGGGTCCCATCCCAAGGACAGGAGCCTGGGGTCCCATTCCTAGGGTCCCATTCCTGGGGTCCCATGCCATGGACAGGAGCCTGGGATCCTATTCCTGGGGTCCCATCTCAAGGAGAGGAGCCTGGGGTCCCATTCCTGGGGTGCTATCCATGGGGTCTCATTCCTGGGGTGCTATCCATGGGGTCCCATTCCTGAGGTCCCATTCCTGGGGTCCCATCCCACGGACAGGAGCCTGAGGTCCCATTCCTGGGGTCCCATTCCTGGGGTGCTATCCATGGGGTCTCATTCCATGGGCTGCTATCCATGGGGTCCCATTCCTGAGGTCCCATTCCTGGGGTCCCATCCCAAGGACAGGAGCCTGAGGTCCCATTCCTGGGGTCCCATCCCAAGGACAGGAGCCTGAGGTCCCATTCCTGGGATCCCATTCCCGGGGTGCCATCCATGGGCTCCCATCCCTGGGCTGCTGTCCCAAACCCCATCCCCAGGCTCCCATCTTTGTGCTCCCATTCCCGGGGTCCCACCCTCCGTCTTCACTCCCTGGGGGTCCCACCTGCACGCTCCGGCCCCGCAGGAATTCTCCCTTTCCCTGGAAGCGCGGAGGGAGGATCTGGCTTGGGGGTTAATTTTAATTACGTCTCTCTCTCTCTCTCTCGTATCTCTCGCTCTCTCCCGGTTCTCGCCTCTCTCTCCCCGGTCCCCCCGCGCTCTCTTTCCGTCCGTGCCTTCCTGTCCCCCCCTTCCCCTCCTCCCTCCCTCCCTCCCCACCCCGTGTCCCCTCCCCGCTCCCTCCCCAGGTCAAGGTGTGGTTCCAGAACCGCCGCACGAAGCAGAAGAAGGACCAGAGCAGGGACTCTGAGAAACGCTCCTCCAGCAGCACCTCCGAGTCCTTCGCCACCTGCAACATCCTGCGGCTGCTGGAGCAAGGCCGCCTCCTGTCCGTGCCGGCCCCCCCGAGCCTCCTGTCCCCCACTTCCAACCCCATCTCCAGCCCCGCGGGCAACCGAGGCGGCCTGGCCACGCCGGGCCCCGCATCCCCGGGGCTGGGCGGCGGCAGCAGCTCCCCGGTACCGGCACCCTTCAGCCTGCAAGTCCCGTCTCTCGCCGCTTCCTCCTCCTCCTCGTCGTCGTCGTCGTCGCCGCGGCTGCCGGGGGCTCCGCTGTGTTTTGGGGGGCCACTGCTGGGCAACCTGCACGAGTTGCCCGGCGCCTACGGACTGGGCGCGTCCGCCTTCGAGCCTTACACGCGGCTGGAGAGGAAGGACAATTCTATACCCAGCAAGAAGCCGAGCCCTTAAAGCCCGTGTCAAAAGGTGTCACCTCCCCGCCCAGCCCGGATCGTCCCCAGAGCCACCCGAGCCCTGGGAATTGCCCCCTCCCACGCCCCCGGGAAGCTCCCGTGGGAACGGCAGCTCGCCGCTGAGGGAGCCGTGGATGTCGCCAAAGCTCAGCTGGTGACACCCTGAGGTGTCGCTCGGGGTCCGCTGGCACCGGGGCTGCCACCGAGTCCCCGCTCCAGGTATCGCCGGGAGGGGCGGCGGCTGTGCCGGGTGTCCCTTATGGGGGGGACACAACAGAGCCCTGGTCACTCCGGCCTGCTGGGGTCACCCCGAAAGGGACAGCGCGAGGCGGCGCCGGGCTCTGTCCCCGCGGTGTCCTCGGAGAAGCGCCGTGCCTCAGTTTCCCCACCTGCGGCGGGCGGAGTGTCCTGGCTGAGGTCACCCCGGTGGCCGCAGGGTCCCTGCGCTGCTCCCGTGGGGGGTTTGTCCTCTGGCGGCTCCGGTGACCTGGCTGATGTCCCCAACCCCGCCAGCTGTCCCCGTGGTCGGGACAAGCGGCTGCAGCGACCCCTGGGGACACCCGCAGGCTCCTCCAAAACACCGCCCTGCCCCGTTTTGGGGTCGTCCCACCCTGGCAGACTCCACAGGGATCCCCTCCGACCTCCCCGAGGGGCTCTAGGTCACCGTCGCAACCCCCGCAAAGACACCCCGCCAGCTGGGGACAGCCGTGACAGGGTCCCACCGAGGGCGTCTTTGCCATCAGCACCCCCAAATCCGCTCTGGGGTGGCACCGCCGTGACCCCATCCTGACATTGGCCTTGCAGCACCCGCCACCCCCCCCCTTGTCACCTGTCACAGCCAGGGTCCCTCCCCGGGGGTCCCAGAGGGTGACAATGGCTTCCTGCGGGGCGGGATCCGCCTCGGGCGGGCTCGGTGGGGCTGAGGGTGGGGTTGGGGACCAGCGGGGCGTTGCATGAGGTGGCCCTTGGGGACAGGGGCGGCTGCTGGGGGAGGGCTGTGGTGTGAGTGTCACCTTGGCGGGACACCCTGGGGTGCCATCACCTTGCCCAGGTGTCCTGTGGTGGCATTACTGTGTTAGGACACCCTGTGGTGCCATCACCTTGCCCAGGTGTCCTGTGGTGGCATCACTTTGTCACCCTGTGGTGCCATCACCTTGCCCAGGTGTCCTGTGGTGGCATCACCGTGTTAGGACACCCTGGGGTGCCATCACCTTGCCCAGGTGTCCTGTGGTGGCATCACTGTGTCACCCTGGGGTGCCATCACCTTGCCCGGCTACCCCGCGCTGTCCCCACCTTGCCAGGACACCCCGTGGTGGCATCCCCAGCTGCCCCGCAGTGCCACCACCCCCGCTGTGACAGGACCAAGGGGACATCCCCAGCCCCCTCCCCACGCCCAGCCCTGGGGGCTCCCCCACACCCCCAACCCCGCCGCTGTTTGTTAATTAATTCATTAATAACGATAATTAACACTGACCACCCCACCCCCCCGCCCCCCGGGCTGCTGCTCCTTATGGGGGACACATCCCCCGGCCCGCGAATTCCCAGGATTTTGCAGGGAAATATTTAAAATAAATGATTTTATGAGAAGCTTTCCGGCATTTCTTTTTTTTTCCCCGATAACCGAGGATTTTTTTTTTTTTTTAGGGAATTTTATTTATCGGAGCGTTTTAAGGGGAGGGCTCGGGTGGGGAAACTGAGGCAGGGACAGGGACAGGTGACAATCCTGCCTGTCGCCCCCCCCCCCCCCCGCCGCCGGCACCGACCTGGAATCCGCCTGGAATTGCTCCAACCTCGGCATCCCGACGATGTTTGGGATTTTCCGGGACACCCCTAATCCCTTAATTTATGTTGATCCCGCCTCTCCCACCCCTCCGGATCCAGGCGGAGCCAGGCCAGGGAAGCGGCCGTGTCCCCACCTCTGGAATTCTGTCCCCAACCCCACGCGGGCCTCACTTGGTTTTGCTTTTCCCTCTTCCCAGGCGACTCCAGCGGGGGATTTTTCCAACCCGGAAAAATTCCTGGGAAGGAATCTGGTGGAGAAGTGACCCCCAGACCCCTCAACCTCCGTGGCTGGAGGGGATTTGGGGACATTTCGGGGAAAGCAAAGCCCGGGTTGGGTTGGGGAAGTCCCTGATGTGGGAGCATCCTTGGGAATTTCCTCCCGCTGCTCCAGCGATCCCGAGGGATCCGCGGCAATCCCGGGCTGCTCCTTTTTGCCCATTTGACCCCAAAAGGCGCTTCCGCAAATTTTGGCTTCTCCGAAGTTCCTTTCTCCCAAGCGAAGCTGTCGCGGGACTCGGGGACACCTTGGGGACACCCCCAGTTCGTCCTACTCGGTGCCAGGGGCTCCTCCAGTCTGGGATGATTGGAAAACCAACAACCGGATGTGGAATTTTAAGGGAAAATGTGCTTTCTTATGGTTTCTAACGCTAATAAAAGTCACCTCCTGCCTCCTGCAGCCTCCTCCGCCTCCATCGCCGGTGGGATCCAGGGCTGGGCGTCCCCTGCGCCCGGCACTCCTCAATCCCACCCTCTTCCCATGCTTATCCCAATCCCTATCCCTATCCCCATCTCTTTCCTTATCTCATACCCCTTACCTTTTATCCCTATCCCTTATCGCTGTTCATTTTCCCTTATCTTTTATCTCTACCCCTATCTCTCTACCCTAATGCCGACCCCTATCCCCATCCCCACCCCTTATCGCTCTCCCGCTATCCCTACCGTTATCCCTTATCCCTGTTTTTACTCCTTAGCCCTGCTCCTTATCTCTGGTCCCGACCCCATCCCTTATCTCTGTCTTTATTCCTTATCCCTGCTCCTATTCCCATCCCTATCCCGCCCCTATCATTGCCTGTATCCCTCTCCCTACACCATTCCCTACCCCTTACCCCTACTCCTTATCCCTATTCCTATCCCTTAGCCCCATCCTTATTTTTATCCCTACCCCTTATCCCTATCCTTTCCCTCGTCGCTTATCTCTATCCTTATTCCTTATCCCTGTCCCTTATCTCTATCCCTATCCTTTATCCCTATCCCTACCCCTTATCTCTATCCCTGCCCCTTATCGCTATCCCTATCCCTATCCTTTATCCCTATCCCTACCCCTTATCTCTATCCCTGCCCCTTATCGCTATCGTCTCCCTAATCCCCATCCCTACCCCTTATTCCTTATTCCTACCCCAATGCCTCGTCCCTATCCTCATTCCTTATCTCTACCCTTTATCCCTATCCCTCTTCTGATCCCGGTCCTTTATCCCTATCCCTACCCCTCTACCCCTTATCGCGATCCGTACCCCTATCCCTTATCCCTGTTCTTATTCCTTATCCCAGTCCCCATCCCTACCCCTTATCCCTTATCCCTTATCCCTTATCCCTTAACCCTTATCTCTATTCCTATTCCTATTCCTATCCCCATCCCCATCCCTATCCCCATCCCCATCCCCATCCCCATCCCATTCCCTATCCCTATCCCTCTCCCTATCCCTATCCCTATCCCTATCCCTATCCCTATCCCTATCCCTATCCCTATCCCTATCCCTATCCCCATCCCTATCCCTATCCCTATCCCTATCCCTATCCCTATCCCTATCCCTATCCCTATCCCTATCCCCATCCCTTTCCTTATCTCATACCCCTTAGCCCTGTCCTTTATCCTACTCCTTATCCCATTCCCTATCCCTTATCCCATTCTCTATCCTTATCCCTATCGCATTCCCTATCCCGTATCCCATTCCCATTCCCTATCCCATTCCCTATCCCTATCCCTATCCCCATCCCTATCCCTTTCCTTATCTCATACCCCTTAGCCCTGTCCTTTATCCGACTCCTTATCCCATTCCCTATCCCTTATCCCATTCTCTATCCTTATCCCTATCGCATTCCCTATCCCTATCCCATTCCCATTCCCTATCCCATTCCCTATCCCATTCCCTATCCCTATCTCTATGCCATTCCCATTCCCTATCCCCATCCCTATCCCCATCCCTATCCCTATCCCTATCCCCATCCCTATCCCCATCTCTTTCCTTATCTCATGCCCCTTAGCCCTGTCCTTTATCCCTACTCCTTATCCCGTTCCCTATCCCTTATCCCATTCTCTATCCTTATCCCTATCGCATTCCCTATCCCTTATCCCATTCCCATTCCCTATCCCTATCCCTATCCCTATCCCTATCCCTATCCCTATCCCTATCCCTATCCCTATCCCCATCCCCATCCCCATCCCTATCCCCATCCCTATCCCCATCTCTTTCCTTATCTCATGCCCCTTAGCCCTGTCCTTTATCCCTACTCCTTATCCCTTTCCCTATCCCTTATCCCATTCCCTATCCTTATCCCTATCGCATTCCCTATCCCTTATCCCATTCCCATTCCCTATCCCATTCCCTATCCCTATCTCTATGCCATTCCCATTCCCTATCCCCATCCCTATCCCTATCCCTATCCCTATCCCTATCCCTATCCCTATCCCTATCCCTATCCCTATCCCTATCCCTATCCCTATCCCCATCCCTTTCCTTATCTCATACCCCTTAGCCCTGTCCTTTATCCCTACTCCTTATCCCGTTCCCTATCCCTTATCCCATTCTCTATCCTTATCCCATTCCCATTCCCTACCCCTATCTCTTTGCCATTCCCATTCCCTATCCTTTCCCTATCCCCATCCCCATCCCTCTCCCTATCCCTCTCCCTATCCCTTATCCCATTCCCTCTCCCTTTCCCTATCCCTCGCCCTATCCCATTCCCTACCCCCATCCCGGCTCCCGGGATCCCGGCTCCGGCCGCTCCCTCCCTCTGTTTACACCCAACACGGTGCCGCCCGTGTCGCCGGTGTCACCTTCGCTGCCGGTGTCACCGGTGTCACCTTCGCTGCCGGTGCCGCCCGTGTCACCGGTGTCACCTTCGCTGCCGGTGCCACCTTTGCTGCCGGTGCCGCCCGTGTCACCGGTGCCACCTTCGCTGCCGGTGCCACCTTTGCTGCCGGTGTCGCCTTCGTTGCCGGTGCCACCTTCGCTGCCGGTGCCGCCCGTGTCACCGGTGTCACCTTCGCTGCCGGTGCCACCTTCGCTGCCGGTGTCGCCGGTGCCACCTTTGCTGCCGGTGTCGCGGGCGGGGCCGCCCCGGGCGGGCGGGGCCGGCGGGGGCCGGGCCGGGGTGACAAAAGCGGGGCGTCCTGCCGTGTCCTGCCCGGCGGGACCGTGACCGTGACGGGGGCAGGGACAGGGCCATGGCCGCCACCAAGGTGACAGCAGCCGTGACAGAGCTGGCGGCCGCCCGCGAGCACGGGCTGGCCGTGACCCGCGACTTCCACAGCAACCCCCGGCTGAGTGAGTGGGGGACACCGGGGGGACACCGGGGGGACACCGAGGGGGCAGCCCCGGGAAGGGGACGGGACACCCTTCTGTCCCCGAGCAGGGCGGTGGCAGGGACGAGTGGGTGACACCGGGCAGGGGTGGCGGGGTGGGTGGCACTGGGTTAGGAAGGGACACGGGGGTGACACTGGGACAGGCAGGGTGGTGACAGGGACGAGTGGGTGACACCGGGCAGGGGTGGCGGAGTGGGTGGCACTGGGTTAGGAAGGGACACGGGGGTGGCACTGGGACAGGCAGGGGGGTGACAGGGACGAGTGGGTGACACCGGGCAGGGGTGGCGGGGTGGGTGGCACTGGGTTAGGAAGGGACACGGGGGTGGCACTGGGACAGGCAGGGGTGACAGGGACGAGTGGGTGGCACCGGGTCAGGAAGGGATGGCAGGGATGGGTGAAGGGGTGACACTGGCTCACGAGGGGACAGCTGGGTGGCCCTGGGGCAGGCAGGGTGGCCACGCGTGTCTCTCGGGGGGACACGGGGACAGCGTGGGGCTGCGGGGGTGTCCCCTCCTGGGGACCGCACCCCCAAGGACCGGGAAAGGTGTCCCGACCCTGGGGACACCTGTGGGACGCACGTATGGCTGTGGTGTCACCCCAGAGATGCCGGGGTGCCCCGGCCGTCCCTTCCCGCTGCGTCCCCATCCCACGGCGACATCGGGACGCCTGGCACCGTGCCAGCGCCACACCGGCGTGTCCGCCAGCCCCCCGTCACCTTGTCCCCAAGCCCCCGCTGGCACCGAGGGCGACCTTTGTGCCTTCGCCGCCGGGAGTTTGGAAGTCACCTCCTCGGGATGTCACCTCCCGCCGTCCCCAACCGGGTGGCTCCGGGCTGGCACGGTCCCTCCCGAGCCCAGCTGGCCCTGCCCGGCCACCCCGCCGTGTTTGCTGTCAACAGCGGCCACCCGCGGGTGACTCGTGCTCGGGTCACCTGGCCGAGCGCCAGCCCTTGGCTCGGGTGCCACCCGCGTGTCCCTTTGCCGGGAAAAACCGCCCCGATTTCGTCCCGCCGGCCGCGTTTGTCCCCTCGAGGGTCGCGTTTGTCCCCTCGAGGGTCCCGTTTGTCCCCTCGAGGGTCCCGTTTGTCCCCTCGAGGGCCGCGTTTGTCCCCTCGAGGGTCCCGTTTGTCCCCTCGAGGGCCGCGTTTGACCCCTCGAGGGTCCCGTTTGTCCCCCCGAGGGTCGCGTTTGTCCCCTCGAGGGCCGCGTTTGTCCCCTCGAGGGCCGCGTTTGACCCCTCGAGGGTCCCGTTTGTCCCCTCGAGGGTCGCGTTTGACCCCTCGAGGGTCCCGTTTGACCCCTCGAGGGTCCCGTTTGTCCCCCCGAGGGTCGCGTTTGTCCCCTCGAGGGTCGCGTTTGACCCCTCGAGGGCCGCGTTTGACCCCTCGAGGGTCCCGTTTGTCCCCCCGAGGGTCGCGTTTGTCCCCTCGAGGGTCGCGTTTGACCCCTCGAGGGTCCCGTTTGTCCCCTCGAGGGTCGCGTTTGACCCCTCGAGGGTCCCGTTTGTCCCCCCGAGGGTCGCGTTTGTCCCCTCGAGGGTCGCGTTTGACCCCTCGAGGGCCGCGTTTGACCCCTCGAGGGTCCCGTTTGTCCCCCCGAGGGTCGCGTTTGTCCCCTCGAGGGTCGCGTTTGACCCCTCGAGGGTCCCGTTTGTCCCCTCGAGGGTCGCGTTTGACCCCTCGAGGGTCGCGTTTGACCCCTCGAGGGTCCCGTTTGTCCCCCCGAGGGTCGCGTTTGTCCCCTCGAGGGTCGCGTTTGACCCCTCGAGGGTCCCGTTTGTCCCCTCGAGGGCCGCGTTTGTCCCCTCGAGGGTCGCGTTTGTCCCCTCGAGGGTCGCGTTTGTCCCCTCGAGGGTCCCGTTTGTCCCCCCAGCTCTGCCCGGCCGAAGCCCCGGCACCGCCACCCAGGAGGGGACAAAGTCCTGCCCGCGGTGTGTCCCCGTCACCCAGGTGGGACAGCTGGAGGGGGGGGACAGGAGGGTCCCCGCGCCCCAAAATGTGCTGGGAGGTGACAGCGGAGGTGGCAGGAAGGGCCCAGCAAGGTGGGACAGAGGGGGGGGGGGGACCTGGCGGTGACATTCGGGGGGGTCTGGACACCCCCTGAGTATGGGGAAGGGAAGTGTGGGGCTGAGGGTGCCTGAGCTCGTGGGGGTGCAGAGTGGCCCCAGTTTGGGGGCCCAGTTTGGGGGCCCAGTTTAGGGTCCCAGTTCGGGGTCCCAGTGTGGGGTTCCTGTTCTGGGTCCCAGTTTAGGGTTCCAGCGTGGGGTCCCAGTTTGGGGTCACAGCGTGGAGTCCCAGTTTGGGGTCCCAGTTTGGGGTCACAGCGTGGGGTCCCAGTTCGGTATCCCAGTTTGGGGTCCCAGCGTGGGGTTCCAGTTTGGGGTCCCAGTGTGGGGTTCCCAGTTTGGGGTCCCAGTTTGGGGTCCCAGTTTAGGTTCTCAGCGTGGGGTCTCAGTTCAGGGTCCCAGTTCGGGGTCCCAGTGTGGAGTGCCAATTTGGGGTCCCAGCGTGAGATTCCAGTTCGGGGTCCCAGTGTGGAGTTCCAGTTTGGGGTCCCAGTGTGGAGTGCCAGTTTGGGGTCCCAGCGTGAGATTCCAGTTCGGGGTCCCAGTGTGGAGTTCCAGTTTGGGGTCCCAGTGTGGGATTCCAGTTCGGGGTCCTAGTGTGGGGTCCCTATTTAGGGTCCCAGCGTGGAGTTCCAGTTCGGGATCCCAGTTTAGGCTCCCTATTTAGAGTCCCAGTGTGGGGTCCCAGTTTAGGGTCCCTATTTAGGGTCCCAGTGCGGGGTCCCAGTTCGGGGTCCCAGCGTGGGGTCCCAGTTTCGGGTCTCATCTCGGAGTTTGGGACACAGAAAACCACAGAGGACGATCCCGGAACACTCCCAACCCCCGGACACCCCACCCCGCCAGCCGGACAGGAACGGGGCAGCTGTGACCCCACTATCACACCACCCTCCACCCCACAAGAACCCCCCCCCATCCCCCCATCCCTCCACCCTTCCTCCTTCCTCTTGGAGCCCCTTCCTTTAGGATCCAGCCCTGGAATCCCCATCCCCTCACCTCCCACCCCCCTCCAGCCCTGTTTTGTCTGCCACGGCGAGCCCGGCGATTGAGTTCCCCCTTTTTTTTTTTCCCCCCCCTTTTTTTTATTTCCCCCCCTCCTCTCCTCGTTGCCTTCACGCTTGGCTGGGGCCGCCTTTCTTCGGCTGCCCTCACATGACTGTGCAGGTGTGGATGGGAACCGCCGGGCCCTAATTAGTGGCATAGAGTGTGACCCCCCGCCGGGCTTTTCACGGCCCCTGCCGGCCTGGGACAGGCCCGTGGGGTTGACAGCGCGGCACAAAGTGACACAGGGCACAATGGGCAGGTTGAGGAGGCGGCCAGAGGGGTGTGGGTGGGTGGGGGTGGGTGGGGGGGGGGTGGGGAAGGAAGCGGTCACTTAGGGATTGTCGGAAAAATCCCAGGGTGGCTTTAGGGTTGAGAGGGATTTGGAGGTGGGGAGTTGCTGGCGCCTTCTGGGAATTGGGATGAGGCGGGTTTTGGGGGTTGGAATTGGGTGTTGCTAGAGTCCTAAAATGCCAGCCTGGGTTGGGTTGGGTTGGGTTGGGTTGAGTTGGGTTGGGAGGGAGTTTAAATCCCACCCGGTGCCACCCTGTGCCATGGCAGGGACGCTTCCCGCTGTCCCAGGTTGCTCCAAGCCCCGTCCGAGCCGGCCTTGGACACTTCCAGGGGTGGGGGATGCATCCAGCCCCACGCAGAGCCCTGTGCCCGGCACCCGCTGCCCCTCCCTGCCCCTGCCCAGCGGTGCCAGGGGCGGGGTCCCCACCCTGTGCCCGCCAGCTGGGAGCTGGGGGACACCGGGGACCCTCCCTGTGCCCAGGGTGGCTCAGGATGGGCTCTGGACCTGCTGGGACAGCCCTGCCCCCCCGGCTTTGCTCCGGGACAGAGGATTTGGGCGACCTGGGGGCCGTTTATCCGTCCTGCTTCCCGTCTCTGCTCCAGCTGTGTCCTGATCTGGAGTTCGGGGCAGGGCTTGGGCATCACTCGCTGCACAGAGGCCGAGGTGACAACACGGGGGGACGGCTTCCACTGCCAGACGGGATTTTGGGAAGCAGTTCCTGGCTGGGAGGGTGGGGAGGGGCTGGGCTGGAATTCCCAGAGAAACCGTGGCTGCCCCTGGCTCCCCTGGCAGGGTCGGATAGGAATTGGAGCCACCTGAGCTGGTGGAACGGGACGATCCTTACCGTCCCTCCCCACCCCAACCACACCACGACCCCAAAACCCCCCTCAGCGTGGCCGCTCCCACCCTCGGGAGGTGACATCGGATCTCCGCCGCAATTTGGAGCCGAGCCCTACGGGCCCGGGGGGCTGGGAGGGGCCGGGGGCTGCGGAGGGCAGGGCGGGCGAGCGGGAGCAATTAGCGGCGGGTGGAGCCGGGTCGGGTCCCCTTTGTCACCGGGGGCCGCGGTCCCCCCCGCCCGGCGGGTCAGCAGTGCGTGAGTGTCAGCGCTAACGGAGATTGCATCTGACAGCAGCTGTGAATTTGGGGCTGGGGGTGTGCAAAGGCCAGGTTGAAAGACTTTTCCTTCCCCCTCGGCCCCTCCGCCCCCGCCCCCGCCCCCCCCGGCCGTGCCCCCGGCCGTGCCCCCGGCCGGCCGCCGCAGCCCACCCAGCCCGCGGCTCCTGCGGCGCAGCTCAACGGCTTCATTATCGCAGTTGGTGCTTTCCGGTGCTCCCCCTGCGCTGCTCGGCCTTCCTCCTCCTCCTCGTCTCCTCCTCCTCCTCCTCCTCCTCTTCTTCTTCTTCTTCTCCTCCTCCTCCTCTCCTCTCCTCCGTCTCCTCTTCTTTTTCCTCTTCCTTTCCTTTCTCCTCCTCCTTCTTCCTCTTCTTCTCCTTCTCGTCTTTCTTCACCTCCTCCTCCTCCTCCTCTTCTTGTTCTCCTCCTCATCCTTCTCCTCTTCCTCTCCTTCTCCTCCCTCTCTTCTTTTTCCTCTTCCTTTCCTTTCTCCTCTTTCTTCCTCCTCGTCTTTCTTCACCTACTCCACCTCCTCCTCTTCTTCTCCTCCTCCTCCTCTCCTTTCCTCCGTCTCCTCTTCTTTTTCCTCTTCCTTTCCTTTCTCCTCCTCCTTCTTCCTCTTCTTCTCCTTCTCGTCTTTCTTCACCTCCTCCTCCTCCTCTTCTTCTTCTCCTCCTCCTCCTCCTCCTCTTCTTCTTCTTGTTCTCCTCCTCATCCTTCTCCTCTTCCTCTCCTTCTCCTCCTTCTCTTCTTTTTCCTCTTCCTTTCCTTTCTCCTCTTTCTTCCTCCTCGTCTTTCTTCACCTACTCCACCTCCTCCTCTTCTTCTCCGCCTCCTCTTCTTCTTCTTCTTGTTCTCCTCCTCATCCTTCTCCTCTTCCTCTCCTTCTCCTCCCTCTCTTCTTTTTCCTTTTCCTTTCCTTTCTCCTCCTCCTTCTTCCCCTTCTCGTCTTTCTTCACCTCCTCCACCTCCTCCTCTTCCTCCTCCTTCGTCATCGTCTTCTTTTCCCCCTCTTCCTCCTCTTCTTCTCCTCTTCCTGTTCTCCTCCTCTTCCTCATCCTTCCCCTCGTCCTTCTCTTCTTCTCCTCCTCCTTCATCTCCTCTTCTTCCTCGTCCTTCCCTTCCTCCTCCTTCTTCCTCTTCTCCTTCTCTTTCTCATCTTTCTTCACCTCTTCCACCTCTTCCTCCTCCCTCGTCTTCTTTTTCTCCTCTTCCTCCTCTTCTTCTTCGCCTCTTTCATGTCCTTCTCCTTCTCTTCTTCTTCATCTTCTCCTCCTCCTCCTCTTCTTCTTTCTCTTCTTCTCCTGCTTCTTCTCTCTCACCTCCTCTTCCTCCTCTTCTCTCCTCCTTCTTCCTCCTCCTTCTCCTCTTCCTCTCTTCCTCCTCGTTCTCCTCCTGTTCCACCTTCCCCTCCTCTTCCTTCTTCTTCCTCTTCTCCTCTACCTCCTCCACCTTCTCTTCTTCTCCTCCTTCTTCTCCTGCTCCTCCTCATTCTACTTCTCTTCCTCCTCCTTCTTATTTTTCTCCTTCTTTTTCTTCTCCTCCTCATCATCCTCATCCTCCTCATCCTCCTCCTCATCATCCTCCTCATCCTCCTCCTCATCATCCTCCTTCTCCTTCTCCTCCCTCCCCCCTTTCTGGGCTGTCCCTTGGCGTTGTTGTCGTGATTTCCTCCTCTGTCCCAACGGAACATCCCAGAGCCAGGCATGGATGGAGAGGCTGGAATGACCCCTGGAAGTGTCCAAGGCCAGGCTGGACAGGGCTTGGAGCAACCTGGGATGGTGGAAGGAGTCCCTGGGTGGCACTGGATGGGTTTAAGTCCCCTTCCAACCCAAACCATTCCATGATGTCCAGAGGTCCCTGTCCACCTCCACCATGCCAGGACTGGGTGGAGGGATGGAGGGATGGAGGGATGGATGGATGGATGGAGGGATGGAGGGATGGATGGATGGATGGATGGATGGATGGATGGATGGATGGATGGATGGATGGATGGATGGAGGGATGGATGGAGGGATGGAGGGATGGATGGATGGATGGAGGGATGGAGGGATGGAGGGATGGATGGATGGATGGATGGATGGAGGGATGGATGGATGGATGGATGGATGGATGGATGGATGGATGGATGGATGGATGGATGGATGGAGGGATGGATGGATGGATGGAGGGATGGAGGGATGGAGGGATGGATGGAGGGATGGAGGGATGGAGGGATGGATGGATGGATGGATGGATGGATGGAGGGATGGATGGATGGATGATGGATGGATGGATGGATGGATGGATGGATGGATGGATGGATGGATGGAGGGATGGATGGAGGGATGGATGGAGGGATGGATGGATGGAGGGATGGGTGGATGGATGGAGGGATGGAGGGATGGAGGGATGGAGGGATGGAGGGAGGGAGGGATGGACGGAGGGAAGGATGGAGGGACGGACGGATGGGAGGAGGGATGGATGAATGGATGGATGGATGGATGGATGGATGGATGGATGGATGGATGGATGGATGGATGGATGGAGGGATGGATGGAGGGATGGATGGAGGGAGAGATGGATGGATGGAGGGATGGATGGAGGGAGGGATGGATGGATGGATGGATGGATGGATGGAGGATGGATAGATGGATGGACGGATGGATGGAGGATGGATGATGCCTCATCCATTTCCATCACCCAAGAGCTCGGCCGATGATTGGGTGTCACCCCACGGGACACCCCCGGTGCTGCCAGAGGCTCCCATATTCCCAGTGGGAAGAGCCATCCTGGTGGAGCCAGAGGGAAGCCAGGAATGTCCCCAGGGGGTGGCAGCCACCGGGACCGAGCTGGACACCGGGAGAAGGGACACTCCCAATGTCCTTGTCCCACGTGGGTGGCTCCAGGGCTGCCGAGGGGATTTGGGAGAGAAGAAAAGATCCCAGGAACTCCTGCCAGGAGAAGGGAAGGTGGAGAGGTTGGGAAGGGAGCGGGAATGGGAATAAAAGGCCGGATGGTCACTTTGGGAATAAAGGAGACAAAAATCAGGGAGGGGGCTCCCGGTGTGCCGGCCCCTCTGGAGACTGAATGGGCGAGCAGCAGGAACCGGCATTAATTGGGGGAGGCAGACAAGGCTAATTAGCTAATTAGCTCCTGGAGTGCGGCTGAGCAAGGCCAAGGGTGGGAGAAGCTGGGATGGGGCACAAATCCAGGATTGGGAGCAGCCCTGGGAGAAGGTGGTGGGAAAGGAGGAATTCTGCTCCTGTGCCCTGCTCAGGTGAGGCCCCACCTGTGGAGCTGCTCCAGCTCCTGGATCCCAACTCCTGGAGGACGTGGAGCTGCTGGAGCAAAGCCAGAGCAGGTTCTGGAGCTGCTCCAGGGCTGGAGCCCCTCTGGATCAGGCTGGGAGAGCTGGGAATGTTCCCCTGGAGAAGGGAAGGAGCCAGGGAGAGCTGGGAGCCCCTTGCAGGGCCTAAAGGGGCTCCAGGAGAGCTGCAGAGGGACTGGGGCCAAGGCATGGAGGGCCAGGAGGCAGGGAATGGCTTCCCAGTGGGAAAGGGGAGCTTGGGCTGGGATGTTGGGAAGGAATTGCTGGCTGGGAGGGTGGGGAGGGGCTGGGCTGGAATTGCCAGAGCAGCTGGGGCTGCCCCTGGATCCCTGGGAATGTCCAAGGCCAGGTTGGGATGGACTCAGATCCACCTGGGACAGTGGGAGGTGTCCCTGGGATGGAATTCATGGGCTTTAAGGTCCTTCCCAACCCCAACCAGCCTGGAATTCTGCGATCCCATCGCAGAAACGTCCGGGATCACTGGCACTGCCCGTGCTGTGCCCTGGGTGAGGGAAGGCGACACCGAGGGTCCCCTTGTGCCACGGGGGTGACCCCAGAGTGCCCTGTGGGGTGTCCGGGGATTGGGCTGAGTTCCACAAGGAGAAACGGGACCCATCCCCACAAATGAAGTCCCTGGGGCTGTCGCAGCCGGGGGACGGTGCCACCATCCCCACGGGGACATCCAGGCCGCGGCAGGGCCGGGACCCCATCCCCGCAGGAGGTGGGAGAGAGGCGGGAGCCCTCCAGCTGGCCCGGCCTCTCCGATCCTATTAGGATCAGGTGGGAATCCCAAACCCCGGTGTGGGAGAGGCGGCAGGGGATGAAAGGGCCCGGCGGGGTCAGCGGGGCCGGGGCGGCGTTCGCGGTTTGACACATCCAAGGATGATCAAGGCACGGCTTAGAGCCGGATCAGTTCCCCCGCACCTGCACCCGCCGGGAGCCCATCCCAATGCCGGCCTTCCCTGCCCCAGGAGTTGATCCCAATCCCGGTGTTCCCGGCGTTCCCGGGAGCTGATCTCAGCCCCGGTGCTCCCGGGAGCCGATCCCAATCCCGGCATTCCCGGGAGCCGATCCCAATCCCGGCATTCCCTGGAGTTGATCCCAATCCCGGCACTCCCAGAAGTTGATCCCAATCCCGGCGTTCCTGGGAATCGATCCCAATCCTGGCACTCCCAGGAGCCGATCCCAATCCCGGCGTTCCAGGGAGCCGATCCCAATCCCGGCACTCCCAGGAGCTGATCCCAGCCCCGGCCTTCCCAGGAGTTGATCCCAATCCCAGTGTTCCCAGCATTCCCAGGAGTTGATCCCAATCCCGGCGCTCCCTGGAGCCAATCCCAACCTCGGCACTCCCAGGAGCTGATCCCAATCCCGGCGTTCCAGGGAGCCGATCCCAATCCCGGCACTCCCAGGAGCTGATCCCAGCCCCGGCCTTCCCAGGAGTTGATCCCAATCCCAGTGTTCCCAGCATTCCCAGGAGTTGATCCCAACCCCGGCGCTCCCTGGAGCCGATCCCAATTTAATTTTAAATTAGCAGAGAGGGATTTGGGAAGGAATTCCCGGCTGGGAGGGTGGGGAGGGGCTGGGCTGGAATTGCCAGAGCAGCTGGGGCTGCCCCTGGATCCCTGGCAGTGCCCAAGGCCAGGCTGGACACTGGGGCTTGGATCCACCTGGGATGGTGGGAGGTGTCCAGGGAACTTTTCCTGGTGCTGCCGGGAGGGACAAGGGGACACTTTCCTGCTGGCCCTGGTGGCATTCCCAGCTGTGACATCCCCTGGGGACACCTCCAGAAGGTGACACAGTCCCTGGGCAATCCCTGGAAGCTGCCAGGGAATGCCATTTCCTGCAGGACGGAAGCTCCGGGTGTCCAGTTTGGCCACCACTGGTCCCTTGGGGGGTGTCACTGGGACAGGGAATGGGACAGAGGAAGCGACAGGATTTGGGGCTGGGACCCCCCGGGTGGCTGCGACACTGACGGTGTCCCCTCCCCCAGCCTACAGGACAGTGTGTGGTGTCAACGGGCCACTGGTGGTGCTGGACAACGTCAAGGTAGGACCTTGGCTGGGTGACAAGGGGACAGCTCGGCGGTGCCACCTGGGGCTGTGTGGGGACCCCAGTGCGGAGGGTGCAATGGGGACAGCGTGTCCCCCGTCCCCTGTCCTCTGTCCCTTCTCCTCCATCCCTTCTCCTCTGTCCCCTGAGCTGTCCCCTGTCCCATCCCTCCTGTCCCCTGGGATGTCCCCCCGGGCTGTCCCCTCCTCTCTGGGGTCCGAGCTCCCTCCTCTGGACGCGGTCGGCAGCAGAGCCGTGTCCCCGCCTGCACGCGCGGGTGGCGTGTCCCCGTGTCCGTGTGTCCGTGTGTCCCTATGTCCGTGTGTCCCCGTCTCCGTGTGTCCCTATGTCCGTGTGTCCCCATGTCCCCGTGTCCGCGTGTCCCTATGTCCGTGTGTCCCCGTCTCCGTGTGTCCCTATGTCCGTGTGTCCCCATGTCCCCGTGTCCGTGTGTCCCCGTGTACGCGTGTCCCTATGTCCGTGTGTCCCTATGTCCGTGTGTCCCCATGTCCCCGTGTCCGTGTGTCCCCATGTCCGTGTGTCCGTGTGTCCCTATGTCCGTGTGTCCGCATGTCCGCGTATCCCCGTGTCCCCGTATCCCCGTGTCCCCGTGTCCGTGTGTCCCCGTGTCCGTGTGTCCCCGTGTCCGTGTGTCTGCGTGCCCCCGTGTCCGCGTGCCCCCATGTCCGTGTGTCCCCGTGTCCGTGTGTCCGTGTGTCCCTATGTCCGTGTGTCCCCGTGTCCGCGTGTCCCCGTGTTCGTGTGTCCCCATGTCCCCGTGTCCATGTGTCCCTATGTCCATGTGTCCCCATGTCCATGTGTCCGCGTGTCCCCGTGTCCCCGTGTCCCCGTGTCCGCGTGTCCCCGTGTCCGCGTGTCCCCGTGTCCGTGTGTCCCCGTGTGTCCCTATGTCCGTGTGTCCCCGTGTCCCCGTGTCCGTGTGTCCGTGTGTCCCCATGTCCCCGTGTCCGTGTGTCCCCATGTCCCCGTGTCCGTGTGTCCCCATGTCCATGTGTCCCTATGTCCGCGTGTCCCCATGTCCCCGTGTCCGTGTGTCCCTATGTCCACGTGTCCGTGTGTCCCTATGTCCACGTGTCCCCATGTCCGTGTGTCCGTGTGTCCCCTTGTCCGTGTGTCCCCGTGTCCGTGTGTCCGCGTGTCCCCATGTCCGTGTGTCCCTATGTCCGTGTGTCCCCATGTCCATGTGTCCGCGTGTCCCCGTGTCCCCGTGTCCGTGTGTCCCCGTGTCCCCGTGTCCCCGTGTCCCCATGTCCGCGTGTCCCCGCGCGAGTGGCGTCTGTGCCGACACTGGGGGACACTGGGGGACACTGGGGACCTTCCGTGGGACGCCTGTGGGCTCGCTTCGGGCACCCTGTCCCCCATGTCCCATGTCCCTGCCCGAGCTCATTCTCTGTCCCCCGTGTCCTTGTGCCCTGTTCCCCCCGTGTCCCTGCCCAAGCTCTGGCTCCTGTCCCTTGTCCCCTGTCCCCTTTCCTGTCCCCCCCCGTGTCCCTGCCCAAGCTCTCGCTCCTGTCCCTTGTCCCCTGTCCCCCACCCCCTGTCCCCTTTCCCAGCTCCATCCCCTGTCCCTGTGTCCCTGACCAAACTCTGGCTATTGTCCCCGTGTCCCGTGCACCCACCTGAGCTCTGTTCCGTGTCCCCTTGCCCAGCCCTGTCCCCTGTCCCCTTGCCCAGCCCTGTCCCTTGTCCCCTTGCCCAGCTCTGTCCCTTGTCCCTTGTGCCCCTTGCCCAGCCCTGTCCCCTGTGCCCCTTGCCCAGCCCTGTCCCTTGTCCCCTTGCCCAGCCCTGTCCCCTGTGCCCCTTGCCCAGCCCTGTCCCTTGTGCCCCTTGCCCAGCCCTGTCCCTTGTCCCCTGTCCCCTCGAGCTCCAGCTCCCCCAGGGACCCTGCTCTGAGCGGGGCCACCCCACAAACCCCGTGTCCCCTCACCCCTTGGTGTCACCCTCCCTGTCCCGGCTCTCCTGGGTGGGCTCGGGCCACTTGGGAGACCCCCCCCCGGGGGGCTTTGTCGCGCGGTGTCGCGTTTCCATGGCCGCTGTCACGCCGGGAATTAATCAGCTCAAAGAGCCGGCCCGTGGCGGGCGTTCCCTCGGCTTTGTCGCCCTTTATCCAAAGGTTTTTCCAGAGGAATTAAAGTCCAAAGTTCACGGCGCTGGAGCCGGGAATGGGGAGCAGGAGGAGGAGGAGGAGAGCCCTGAGCGTGCCGGGCAGGAGCGACATCGGCCATTGTCCCCAGAGCAGGATGTGTCCCCTCAGCCAAGGGGCGGCACAAAAGTGCCCTCCGTGCGCCCCGGGGTGTCCCCATGAGTGCCACTCGTGCCCGTGGCCTCTGCCCTGGAGGCGGTGGCAGCCCTGGCTGTGAGAGCGTTTGTTGTCACCTACTTGGGAATGTCCCCAACATCGGGGAAAATCCCCTCGATATCGGGGAAACTGAGGCACGGAGCAGTGCCACAGCCCGGGCCCGGCTCCAGGATGGGACAGCGACAGGGACAGGCAGCGCCATCCCCCCGCCACCCCATTGCTGCCCAGTGTCCCCCTCCCCCGTCAGCGCTTGGTGGCTTCAGGACCAAAGGAGGGGAAACTGAGGCAGCACCAGCGGAGCAGGCGGGGCTGGGGGGACAGGGGTGGGCTGGGGGCACAGAGGGGACAGTGCCACCCCATTCCCAGTGTCCCTGTCCCCACAGTTCGCCCAGTACGCCGAGATCGTGAACTTCACGCTGCCCAACGGCACCACCCGCAGCGGGCAAGTGCTGGAGGTCATGGGCTCCAAGGCCATCGTCCAGGTGAGCGCGGGGACAGGGGGACAGGGGGACACGGGGACGGGGGGACAGGGGGACACGGGGACAGGGGGACACGAGGACACGGGGACACGCGGGGACTGCGCGGCCCGGGGCCCTGTCCCGGGGCCCTGTCCCGGGTCTCTGTCCCCCTCCAGTGGTGGCTGTCGGGCTCGTGTCCCAGTGCTCTGAAGAGGCGGTACTGGTGTCCTGGGATGGGCAGTGTCCTGGGACAAGTGGCAGTGTCCTGGGATGGGCAGTGTCCTGGTACAGGTGTCCTGGGACAGGTGGCAGTGTCCTGGGATGGGCAGTGTCCTGGTACAAGTGTCCTGGGACAGGTGGCAGTGTCCTGGGATGGGCAGTGTCCTGGGATGGGCAGTGTCCTGGGACAGGTGGCAGTGTCCTGGGATGGGCAGTGTCCCGGTACAAGTGTCCTGCGACAGGTAGCGGCGTCCTGGGATGGGCAGAGGTGTCCCGGCATGGGCAGTGTCCTGGGACAAGTGGAGTTCTGGGATGGGCAGTGTCCTGCGACAAATGACCTGGGAGACGTAGTGGTGTCCCCGGGATGGGCAGAGGTGTCCTGGGACAGTCAGGGGTGTCCTGGGATGGTCGGGGGTGTCCCGGGATGGTTAGAGGTGTCCTGGAATGGTCAAGGGTGTCTCGGGATGGTCAAGGGTATCCCAGGATGGTTAGAGGTGTCCTGGAATGCTCAGGAGTGTCCTGGGACGGTCAGGGGTGTCCCGGGACGGTCAGGGGTGTCCTGGGACAGGCGGTGTCCCGGGATGGTCAGGGGTGTCCTGGGACGGTCAGGGGTGTCCTGGAATGCTCAGGGGTGTCCCGGGATGGTCAAGGGTGTCCTGGAATGCTCAGGGGTGTCCCGGGATGGTCAGGAGTGTCCTGGGATGGTCAAGGGTGTCCCGGGATGGTCAGGGGTGTCCTGGGACGGTCAGGGGTGTCCTGGGACAGGCGGTGTCCCGGGATGGTCAGGGGTGTCCTGGGACGGTCAGGGGTGTCCTGGAATGCTCAGGGGTGTCCCGGGATGGTCAGGAGTGTCCTGGGATGGTCAAGGGTGTCCCGGGATGGTCAGGGGTGTCCTGGGCCAGGCGGCGTCCCCATCCCTCACCCCCATAACCCCCACATTGTCCCCCCTTCCTCCACCCCAGCAGGAAAACCCCGCTGCCACCACCCCCCGAAAGCCACCAGCCCTGGGGACAGCAGCGGTGTCCCCAAACCCGCGAGCCCTGGGGCTCTTTGGGGTCACTCCGCCTAATTCGGCCAGACCCCCCCCCCCCAAATCTCCCCCCCGGGGCTCGGGGGGGGCCGCGCAGCTGCCCAAAATCGCCGCCCTAAAGCCACCTGCGCCTCCGGGATGCCCTTTTAATCCTATTAGGGAGTCAGGCTCGGGAGGAGGGGGAAAAGGGGGGAAAAAAGGGATAAAAGGGGAGAAAATGAGGTTTTTGCAGCCGCAGCGTTGTTGGGGGTGACCTGCGGCCACCTGGGGGGGCTCTGGCTGTCACCTGCCACCATCTCCAGCTCCCCCCGTTCTCTCAGGGGCCACCCGGCGCTAATTAAAGCAGCGATCCGGGGGATAATTAACACAATTATTATCCTGATCAAAAGACCTCCGGCTTCCCCCTCCCCCCAAAAAAAATCCCCCCTTTCCCCCCCAAAGCCCCTCAGGAGGGGTTTTCTTAACCCCCAACCCTGTCCCCTCTTTTATGTCCCCTCCCCGGGGCAGGGTTTGGGGTGAGCGCGGGTGGAGTCACCCCCTCCTAATTAATCCCCGTTAATTGCTCCCCCGCCCGGCCCGTGCCCCCGGGCACCCCGCAGGTGTTTGAGGGCACATCTGGCATCGATGCCAAGGCGACAACCTGCGAGTTCACGGGGGACATCCTGCGCACGCCGGTGTCCGAGGACATGCTGGGTGAGGACAGGGCGGCAGCTCGGGGCGAGGAAATTTGGGGGGGAGGTGGTTTGGGTTTGGGTTTGGGTCTGAGAACGTCTCTGGGTCACATCACAGCTGTGACAGTCACCTCAGACAGGGCTGGAGCCCTCCCCGGGGCCTCTCTGCGTAGTTATCCCAGGAAAAAACCGCTTGGGATGGGCTGGGAAAGGATTTGGGGTGAGGTGGCACCTCATGCCTGGAGGTGTCACCCCATCGATCCCTGGAGGTGACATCCCACCCCTGGAGGTGTCACCCCATCGATCCCTGGAGGTGACATCCCACTCCTGGAGGTGTCACCCCATCGGTCCCTGGAGGTGACATCCCACCCCTGGAGGTGTCACCCCATCGATCCCTGGAGGTGACATCCCACCCCTGGAGGTGTCACCCCATCGATCCCTGGAGGTGACATCCCACCCCTGGAGGTGTCACCCCATCCCTGCAAGCATCACCCCATCCCTTGGAAGTGACATCCCACCCCTGGAGGTGTCCCCCCACCCCTGGAGGTGTCCCCCCACCCCTGGAAGTGTCCCAGGCCAGGCTGGACAGGGCTTGGAGCCACCTGGGCTAGTGGACAGTGTCCCCATGGCAGGCGGTGACATCGATGGGATTTAAGGTCCCTTCCCAAACCGCTCTGGGATCCATCACGGATCTGTGACACCCCGCTGTCCCCTCAGGTCCCCCAGCCCGGTGCTGGCAATCCCCCCACGACCCCTCAGAGCCCTCCCCACCCCCCGGGCCGCTCCCCGCGGTCACTCGGGGTCGCGCCGGGGGGGGTGACCCTGTCCCTGCGCTGACCCTCTGGCCCACGGGGGGGGGGGGGGCCGCGCGTCCTCCTCGATCCCATCGCGGCGCGGATGGATCCCGATCCCACAAAGGGCAGCGCAAAGGGCAGGGGGCGGGCGGAGTCCCCTCGCTGCCGCCCCCACCGCCGAGCTCGGTGTCCCCCGGGAGCCGCCGGTGCCCGGCGAGCGCCGTGGCCGCTGACCTTTCATGCTCGGCGCTCGGCGCTGCCATCACCCTGATGCGCTGTGACACCGCGGACGTGTCCCCGCACCGGGGGAATGTCCCATGGGGGGGACAGCGGGAGCGGGGAGGCCACCGGGGGGGAGGGAGGGGGGGGTTCAGGGAAGCGTGGCTTTGTCGCGATCGATGCCACCGCGGCTCCGAGACGGTCGATGAGGCTGAGAGGGAGCGGTGAGGACGAGTCTCCTCCCTGGGGATGGTTTGGGGGGGGGGGGGTTTGGGGTCGCTCCATCTGTGTAGGAGGTGGGGAGGTGAAAGGGGAGGGGGCGGGGGGGGGCACCCCACTCGCTCAGGAGCTGGGGAGGGGAAGGGGGAGGAGATCGGGGACATGGGGATAGGGTGATGGGGGTGATGGGGACAGGGGGACATGGGGATAGGGTGTGGGGACATGGGGACACGGGGATAGGGTGATAGGGGTGATGGGGACAGGGGGACATGGGGACAGGGTGTGGGGACATGGGGACACGGGGATAGGGTGATGGGGGTGATGGGGACAGGGGGACATGGGGACAGGGTGTGGGGACATGGGGACACGGGGATAGGGTGATGGGGGTGATGGGGACATGGGGACATGGGGACAGGGTGTGGGGACATGGGGACACGGGGATAGGGTGATGGGGGTGATGGGGACAGGGGGACATGGGGACAGGGTGTGGGGACATGGGGACGGGGGATAGGGTGATGGGAGTTATGGGGACAGGGGGACATGGGGACAGGGTGTGGGGACATGGGGACATGGGGATAGGGTGATGGGGGTGATGGGGATGATAGGGACAGGGTGATGGGAGTTATGGGGACAGGGGGACATGAGGACATGGTGGTGGGAGTGATGGGGACACAGGGACAGGGTGATGGGTGTTATGGGGACACGGGGACATGGGGACATGGGGACAGGGTGATGGGGGTGATGGGGACATGGGCACAGGGTGATGGGGACACAGGGACACAGGGACAGGGTGATGGGGGTGATGGGGACATGGGCACAGGGTGATGGGAGTTATGGGGACACGGGGACATGGTGATGGGAGTTATGGGGACATGGGGACACGGGGACAGGGTGATGGGAGTGATGGGGGTGATGGGGATATGGGCACAAGGTGATGGGGACACAGGGACAGGGTGATGGGGATAATGGGGACACAGGGACAGGGTGATGGGGGTGATGAGGGTGATGGGGACATGTGGGCTCAGGGACAGGTTGATGGGGTGATGGGGACATGGGCACAGGGTGATGGGGACACAGGGACAGGGTGATGGGAGTTATGGGGACACGGGGACACGGGCACAGGGTGATGGGGGTGATGGGGACAAGGTGCTGTCCCCATGTGCCACTATGGGGGGTCTCAGTGCCACCCCCCACCTGGGAGTTGATGACCCCAAGGGGGAGGTGATGGCGGTGGCCGGGGACATGGGCGGGTCTCGGGGCTCTTGTCCCCATGTGCTGGCACCTTGCTGCCACACTCAGGGGCTGTGGTGGCACCCGGCCCGCAGGTGCCACCTTCTGCCCCACAGCCACACCCCCCCCCCCCAGCGCCGGTCCCTGTGTCCCCTCTGGGGGTGGGTGGGGTGTCCCGTGGATGTGCTGGGGACCTGGATCGGGATGGGGACCTGGATCGGGATGGGGACCGTGCCCCAGGGCCATGGGACGGGCCGGTGCCACTCTTGGCTGGTGGCCTCAGGAGGGGATGGTCCCTCTGTCCCCACAGGCCGGGTGTTCAACGGCTCCGGCAAACCCATCGACAGCGGCCCCGCGGTGATGGCCGAGGACTTCCTGGACATCAACGGTGACGGCTCCGGCTTTGTGGGAATGCGGGAGGGGCTTGGGGATAGCCTGGAATTGGGGGTGATGCTGTGCCCTGATGGCCACAGCGGCCCTGTGGTGTCACCACATCCATCCATCCATCCATCCATCCATCCATCCATCCATCCATCCCTCCATCCATCCCTCCATCCATCCCGCCCTCCATCCATCCCTCCATCCGTCCCTCCATCCATCCCTCCATCCATCCATCCATCCATCCCTCCATCCCTCCATCCCTCCATCCCTCCATCCCTCCATCCCTCCATCCCTCCATCCATCCTCCATCCATCCATCCTCCATCCATCCATCCATCCATCCATCCATCCATCCATCCATCCATCCATCCATCCATCCATCCATCCATCTCTCCCTCCCTCCCTCCCTCCCTCCATCCCCACTGGGGTGCCCACATGGGTGTCCAGGTGCTGGGACAGTTCCTGTCCCACCCCAGAGCTGCTCCCTGCTCAACTCCAGAAGTTCCTTCCCAATTTTTTGCACCCTCCTCGCATCCACTTCCGGCCCCATCCCTGGAAGTGTCCAAGGCCAGGCTGGACAGGGCTTGGAGCAACCTGGGATGGTGGAAGGAGTCCCTGGGTGGCACTGGATGGGTTTAAGTCCCCTTCCAACCCAAACCATTCCATGATTCCTCCCTTTCCTGCTCCAGGCCAGCCCATCAACCCCCACGGCCGCATCTATCCCGAGGAGATGATCCAGACCGGGATCTCTCCCATCGACGTCATGAACAGCATCGCCCGTGGCCAGAAAATTCCCATCTTCTCCGCTGCCGGCCTGCCCCACAACGAGGTGGGTGCCCGGGAATTGCGGGAAGAGGAGGATGGAGGGATTTGGGAAGGTCAGATCCCCTCTCCTGGTGTCGGGAAGCTGCCGTCAGCTCGTGCCTCAGTTTCCCCATTGGCACAGCAATCCCTGTGTGCCTGGTGGGGGGGCGTCTGGGCTGATTTGGGGTCCCTAAATCCAGGGATTGCGGGGATCCAGACCCTCCTAATGTCCCCACGAGTGTGGCTGGGACAGAGGGGACAGAGAAGGAGGGGCTGGAAATTCCAGAGGGGGATGGGAACAAACCCTGACAGGTCAAGAGTGACCACAGGGAGTGACCACAGGGAGTGACCACAGAGAGTGACCACAGGGAGTGACCACAGGCAAGGCAGGACACAGCGAGGGGGTGACACCCTGCTGACCCCTGACCTGTGGGGCCATGTCCCAGTCCCTGAGGGGCTGTGACCACTTTGGGGTGTCCCTGCTGCCACCTCTGCCCCCGTCCCCTCCCCCAGATCGCGGCGCAGATCTGCCGCCAGGCCGGGCTGGTGAAGAAATCCAAGGATGTGGTGGATTTCCACGAGGACAACTTCGCCATCGTCTTCGCGGCCATGGGGGTGAGTGGGGGACAGGATGGGACATCCCGGGGGACGCCAGCACTGCCGTGTCCCCATGTCCCCGCTGACCGTGTGTCCTGCAGGTGAACATGGAGACCGCGCGGTTCTTCAAGTCGGACTTCGAGCAGAACGGCTCCATGGAGAACGTCTGCCTCTTCCTCAACCTGGCCAACGACCCCACGTGAGGCACAGCCCGGCTCCTCCTCTTCCTCCTCTTCCTCCTCTTCCTCCTCTTCCTCCTCTTCCTCCTCTTCCCCCTCTTCCCCCTCTTCCTCCTCTTCCCCCTCCTCCTTTCTCCCTCTCCCTCATCCCTCCTTTCTCCTTCCCCACTTCTCCCTCTCCCTTCCTCTCCCCCACCAGGACCCGCCCAATCCCACCCCGATCAGTTTGGGGGGAGCTCTCCTGGCTCCATCCGGGGTTCCCCAATGCCCCGCCCTATGTGGGGACCCCAAAACTCCACAAGTCCCCCCTGCTCCCCCCAGTGCCAACCCAGCCCGTGGGGGACCACGATCGATCCCACACTGGGCTGGGCTCTTCTATGCACCCTCCTGGCACCCTCAAACCTGCCCTGCGGGGGTTAATTAGGCTAATTAGGCTAATTAGGGGTGTCCCACAGGATCGAGAGAATCATCACGCCCCGGCTGGCGCTGACCACGGCTGAGTTCCTGGCGTACCAGTGCGAGAAGCACGTGCTGGTCATCCTGACCGACATGAGCTCCTACGCCGAGGCGCTCCGCGAGGTCAGCCCGGGGTGCTCAGGGTGACGAGGACAAGTGGGGTTCCTGTGGTTTTTGGGGTGTTTGGGGTTTTGGAGGTGTTTGGGGTACCTGGGGTGCTCAGGGTGATGAGGACAGCTGGGGTTCCCTGGGTCCTTGCAGGGTTTCGGGTGTTTGGGGTGGCGAGGCCAGCTGGGGTTCCTGTGGTTTTTTGGGGTCCTCGGGGGTTTTGGGGTGTTTGGGGTACCTGGGGTGCTCAGGGTGACGAGGACAGCTGGGGTTCCCTGGGTCCCTGGAGGATTTGGGGTGCTCAGGGTGACGAGGACAGCTGGGGTTCCCTGGGTTCCTTGGGGTTTTGGGGTGTTTGGGGTACCTAGGGTGCTCAGGGTGACAAGGACATCTGGGGTTCCCTGGGTCCTTGCGGGGTTTCGGGTGTTTGGGGTGGCGAGGCCAGCTGGGGTTCCTGTGGTTTTTTGGGGTCCTCGGGGGTTTTGGGGTGTTTGGGGTACCTGGGGTGCTCAGGGTGACGAGGACAGCTGGGGTTCCCTGGGTTCCTGTGGTTTTTGGGGTGTTTGGGGTTTTGGGGTGTTTGGGGTACCTGGGGTGCTCAGGGTGACGAGGACAGCTGGGGTTCCCTGGGTCCCTGGAGGATTTGGGGTGCTCAGGGTGACGAGGACAGCTGGGGTTCCCTGGGTTCCTTGGGGTTTTGGGGTGTTTGGGGTACCTAGGGTGCTCAGGGTGACAAGGACATCTGGGGTTCCCAGGGTCCTTGCGGGGTTTGGGGTGTTCAGGGTGGCGAGGACAGCTGGAGTTCCCGTGGGTTTTTGGGGTGTTTGGGGTACCTGGGGTGCTCACGGTGATGAGGACATCTGGGGTTCCCGTGGTTTTTTGGGGTGTTTGGGGTTTTGGAGGTGTTTGGGGTACCTGGGGAGCTCAGGGTGTTTGGGGTACCCAGTACCCTTGAGGTTCCCAGGGTTCTTGGGGTGTTTGGGGTGCCTGGGGTTGTCCTGGGGTTTTTGGGGTGTTTGGGGTACTTGGGATGCTCGGGATGCCCAGTACCCTTGAGGTTCCCATAGTTCTTGGGGTGTTTGGGGTGCCCGGGTTATTTGGGGTGTCTGCAGTCCTCAGACTCCACACCTGGGGTTCCCATGGTTCTTGGGTTTTTAGGGTGCCTGGGGTGTTTGGGGTACCCAGAGCACCTGAGATTCCCAGGGTTCTTGGGGTTTTTTGTGGTGTTTGGGGCACCCAGCACACCCGGGGGTTTTGGGGTTGCCTGGGCTGCTCAGGACACTCGTGGCCCTGGTAACTCTGGGGTTTTCGGGGTGTTTGGGGTGCCCGGGACGTTTGGGGTGTCTGGAGTCCTCAGGATTCTCAGCGCACCTGGGGTTCCCATGGGTTTTTGGGGTGTTCAGGGTGTCTGGGATGCCCAGCACACCTGGGGGTTTTGGGGTTACCTGAGCTACCCTGGACACTCATGTCCCTCATGCCTCCCATGGGTTTTTGGGGTGTTTGGGGTGCCCTGACCCCTCTCCTCCCAATCCCAAAGGTGTCGGCAGCCAGGGAGGAAGTCCCGGGCCGCCGTGGCTTCCCTGGCTACATGTACACGGACCTGGCCACCATCTACGAGCGCGCCGGGCGCGTGGAGGGCAGGAACGGCTCCATCACCCAGATCCCGATCCTCACCATGCCCAATGACGGTCAGCGGGACACGGCGAGGCCGGGAATACCGGGGGGGGGGATACGGGAATACCGGGGGGGGATACGGGAATACCGGGAGATCGGGATTTGTCCGCTCCGGGAAATCGCAGAGTTGGCAAATCCCAAATTGCTCTGGTTTAACCCAGTTTTGGGGAGCTCCTTTTGGGGTGGTGATGCTGCGGCGGTGATTTAGGATGTGAGACTTCCCTGCGTCCCCAACCACCTCTCAACACCTCCCGTTTGGGGTCCCCGGCTCCAGGACAGGGGGGTGACACCGAGACCCCTCCAAATCATCCCAACCACCCCTCAACACCTCCCATTTGGGGTTCCCAGTTCCAGGACAGGGGGGTGACACCGAGACCCCTCCAAATCATCCCAACCACCCCTCAACACCTCCCGTTTGGGGTCCCCAGCTCCAGGACAGGGGGGTGACACCGAGACCCCTCTGAGTGATCCCAACCACCCCTCAACACCTCCCATTTGGGGTTCCCAGTTCCAGGACAGGGGGGTGACACCGAGACCCCTCCAAATCATCCCAGTGCCTCCCATTTGGGGTCCCCAGCTCCAGGACAGGGGGATGACACCGAGACCCCTCTGAGTGATCCCAAACACCCCTCAACACCTCCCATTTGGGGTCCCCAGCTCCAGGACAAGGGGGGTGACACCGAGACCCCTCTGACATATCCCAAACACCCCTCAGTGCCTCCCATTTGGGGTCCCCGGCTGCAGGACAGGGGGGTGACACCGAGACCCCTCCAAATCATCCCAACCACCCCTCAACACCTCCCATTTGGGGTTCCCAGTTCCAGGACAGGGGGGGTGACACCGAGACCCCTCTGAGTGATCCCAAACACCCCCAGCACCTCCCATTTGGGGTCCCCAGCTCCAGGACAAGGGGGTGACACCGAGACCCCTCCAAATCATCCCAAACACCCCTCAACACCTCCCGTTTGGGGTTCCCAGTTCCAGGACAGGGGGGTGACACCAAACCCCCCCTACTGCCCCCAGTGGGGGCTGTGCTGCCCCGGTGACCCCGCAGATGTGACACAGCGATGTCCCACACCCGGCTGAGCTTCCAGCCCCACTCTGGGGGCTCCAAACCCCTTTTGTCCTTCTCCCCAGACATCACCCACCCCATCCCAGACCTCACGGGCTTCATCACCGAGGGCCAGATCTACGTGGACCGGCAGCTCCACAACCGCCAGGTTTGATCCCAAACCCCTTCCCAGCTCCAGGAATGGATCCAGGGATGGATCCAGGGATGGATCCAGGGATGGATCCGGCACCCACCAGGGCTGGAAACCACCCAGAAGCAGCGGTGTGGGGGTGCCGAGGGTTGGGGTGGGGTCCCACAAGGCTGGCTGGACACTGGGGTGGCTCTCGCCCTACAGATTTACCCCCCCATCAACGTTCTGCCGTCCCTGTCGCGGCTGATGAAATCGGCCATCGGAGAGGGGATGACCAGGAAGGACCACGGGGACGTGTCCAACCAGCTGGTGAGGGCCTGGGGACGCTCGGGGGGTGGCATTTGGCACTTCCGAGCCCTCCTGTCCAACTCCTGGAGGACGTGGAGCTGCTGGAGCAAAGCCAGAGCAGGTTCTGGAGCTGCTCCCAGGATTCTGGAGCCCTTCTGGATCAGGCTCTGGGAGAGCTGGGAATGTTCCCCTGGAGAAGGGAAGGACACAGCGAGAGCTGCGAGCCCCAGGAATGGCCAGGGAATTCCAGACTCTGATTTTGGGATGATTCAGGATCGGATCCCGTTGAGCTCCATGGGGTGTTCTAAATCCCAGATCCCGGGCTCTGTTTATTGGGATGTGGGGAGAATCCAGGGAAAGTGACAGCTCCCAGGAGTGCTGGGGCTGCCCCACATCCCTGGAAGTGCCCAAGGCCAGGCTGGACATTGGGGTTTGGAGTCAGCTGGGATAGGGGAAGATGTCCCTGCCCATGGGGGACATGGATGGGATTTAAAGTCCCTTCCAACCCAAACCATTCCAGGATTCTGGAGCCCGGCTGGGAGAGCTGGGAATGTTCCCCTGGAGAAGGGAAGGAGCCGGGGAGAGCTGGGAGCCCCTTGCAGGGCCTAAAGGGGCTCCAGGAGAGCTGCAGAGGGATTTGGGATGAGGGATTTGGGATAGGAGGCAGGGAATGGCTTCCCAGTGGGAAAGGGGAGCTTGGGGTGGGATTTGGGAATGGAATTGCTGGGAATGGAATTGCCAGAGCAGCTGGGGCTGCCCCTGGATCCCTGGCAGTGCCCAAGGCCAGGCTGGATGGACTCAGATCCACCTGGGATAGTGGGAGGTGTCCCTGGGTGGCACCGGCCGGGCTGGGGGCTCCGTGCCCATCCCGCTCCATCCCATGGAATCCCGGGATCCCGCAGTACGCCTGCTACGCCATCGGCAAGGACGTGCAGGCCATGAAGGCCGTGGTGGGCGAGGAGGCCCTGTCGGCCGACGACCTCCTCTACCTGGAGTTCCTGCACAAGTTCGAGAAGCATTTCATCTCCCAGGGTGAGCCGCCAGCCCTAAAACGCTGGATTTGGGATCGGGGGGAGCCCCTCCAGCATCCCAAACCCCTTCCCCCCGTCCTGCTGCCAGGTCCCTACGAGAACCGGAGCGTTTTCGAGTCGCTGGACATCGGCTGGCAGCTCCTGCGCATCTTCCCCAAGCAGCTCCTCAAGCGCATCCCGGAGAACGTCCTGGCCGAGTTCTACCCCCGCGAGGGCAAGGCGCCCGAGCAGGGCACGGCCCTGTGACCCCAAATCCCTACAAATCCCCCTTTTCCCGTGGGGTTGATGTCCTAAAATCGGCATAAATCCCTTTTTTTTGGTGAATAAACCACCGTGGTCACCAAACCCTTTTTTTTGCTCCAGTATTTCCTTCCGGGCCATGGAATTCCCACCCCTTGAGCTCCCCAAAACCTCCCAAATCCCTACAAATCCCCCTTTTCCAGTGGGATTGGTGTCCTAAAATCGGCATAAATCCCTTTATTTTGGTGAATAAACCACCGTGGTCACCAAACCCTTTTTGTGCTCCGATATTTCCTTCCCCAGCTGTGGAATTCCCACCCCTTGAGCTGCAGCGCCCCAAAACCTCCCAAATCCCTACAAATCCCCCTTTTCCAGTGGGATTGGTGTCCTAAAATCGACATAAATCCCTTTATTTTGGTGAATAAACCACCGTGGTCACCAAAACCTTTTTGTGCTCCGATATTTCCCACTGTGACCATGAAAGTCCCACCCCTTGAGGTGCAGCTTCCCCAAACCTCCCAAATCCCTACAAATCCCCCTTTTCCAGTGGGATTGATGTCCTAAAATCAGGAGAAATCCCTTTATTTTGGTGAATAAACCACCGTGGTCACCAAACCCCTTTTTTTTGCTCCGATCTTTCCCGCTGTGACCATGGAATTCCCACCCCTTGAGCTGCAGCTCCCCAAAACCTCCCAAATCCCTACAAATCCCCCTTTTCCCATGGGATTGATGTCCTAAAATCAGGAGAAATCCCTTTATTTTGGTGAATAAACCACCGTGGTCACCAAACCCCTTTTTTTCCTCCACTATTTCCTTCCTGGCCGTGGAATTTCCACCCCTTGAGCACCCCAAAACCTCCCAAATCCCTACAAATCCCCCTTTTCCTGTGGGGTTGGTGTCCTAAAATCGACATAAATCCCTTTATTTTGGTGAATAAACCACCGTGGTCACCAAAACCTTTTTGTGCTCCGATATTTCCCGCTGTGACCATGAAAGTCCCACCCCTTGAGGTGCAGCTTCCCCAAACCTCCCAAATCCCTACAAATCCCCCTTTTCCTGTGGGGTTGATGTCCTAAAATCGGCATAAATCCCTTTATTTTGGTGAATAAACCACCGTGGTCACCAAACCCTTTTTTTTCTCCTCTATTTCCTTCCCCGGCTGTGGAATTCCCACCCCTTGAGCTCCCCAAAACCTCCCAAATCCCTACAAATCCCCCTTTTCCCGTGGGATTGGTGTCCTAAAATCGGCATAAATCCCTTTATTTTGGTGAATAAACCACCGTGGTCACCAAACCCTTTTTGTGCCCCGATATTTCCTTCCCCAGCTGTGGAATTCCCACCCCTTGAGCTCCCCAAAACCTCCCAAATCCCTACAAATCCCCCTTTTCCTGTGGGGTTGATGTCCTAAAATCAGCGTAAATCCCTTTATTTTGGTGAATAAACCACCGTGGTCACCAAACTGCTTTTTTTCCTCCAGTATTTCCTTCCCTGGCTGTGGAATTCCCACCCCTTGAGCTCCCCAAAACTTCCCAAATCCCTACAAATCCCCCTCTTCCAGTGGGATTGGTGTCCTAAATTCAGCATAAATCCCTTTATTTTGGTGAATAAACCACCGTGGTCACCAAAACCTTTTTGTGCTCCGATATTTCCCACTGTGACCATGAAAGTCCCACCCCTTGAGGTGCAGCTTCCCCAAACCTCCCAAATCCCTACAAATCCCCCTTTTCCCGTGGGATTGATGTCCTAAAATCAGGAGAAATCCCTTTATTTTGGTGAATAAACCACCGTGGTCACCAAACCCCTTTTTTTTTGCTCTGATCTTTCCCGCTGTGACCATGGAATTCCCACCCCTTGAGCTGCAGCTCCCCAAAACCTCCCAAATCCCTACAAATCCCCCTTTTCCCGTGGGATTGATGTCCTAAAATCGACATCAATCCCTTTATTTTGGTGAATAAACCACCGTGGTCACCAAACCCCTTTTTTTCCTCCAGTATTTCCTTCCTGGCCGTGGAATTTCCACCCCTTGAGCGCCCCAAAACCTCCCAAATCCCTACAAATCCCCCTTTTCCCGTGGGATTGATGTCCTAAAATCGACATCAATCCCTTTATTTTGGTGAATAAACCACCGTGGTCACCAAACCCCTTTTTTTTTTGCTCCGATCTTTCCCTGGCTGTGACCGTGAAATTCCCAACCCCTGGGAACCCCTGGAGCAGCAGCTCCTACCCCGTGGAAAATCCCAATACCCCACAGCGGGTTTCGCTTCCCCCTGTGGGATCGGGGCGCTCGGAGCCCTGGGGGAGGGAGGAGGGAGGGAGGGGAAAGGGGAGATGGTTTCACTTCCCCACAGGGCGGGAGGACGAGGAGGCAGCGGCGGGGAGAGGGCGGCGGCACCCCCAGATCTCGGGGGTTTGGGGGGCCCCGGGCATGGCCTGGGCTGGGGACGGAGTCGGGGGACGCCTCATGGGTAAGGGGGAAGCTCCTGGGGGATTTTTTTTGGGGGGGGGGGGTCACCAGTGGGGTTTGGGGGCCGGGATTTGGGGTTGGAGGGAGTGAAAGCAGCCCGGAATTGGGTCTGGGGGTGGGGGGGGGGTTCCTTCTCCAGAGGGGAGGCTTTGCTGGGGTTCCGCGGGAAAAGGGGCGGGATTGGGATTCCCCAGCGGATCAGGGATTGTGGGAAGGGTCCGGGAGCCGCTTGGGGGGAGCCGGGGAACCCCCAAACCACCGGGAGCACTTGGGAATGGGGGATGTCCCCAATCCCATATCGGGGACCGCGCCAGGGACTGCCCTGTCCCCCCTTGTCACCCCTGGGGTCCCCAAACTGCTGCTCCGGGTCCTCGCAGCCCTCCTGGAGTCCGGGAGCAGCGAGGAGGAGGAGGAGGAGGAGGAAGAGGAGGAGGATGAAGAGGCAGCTGCTGGACAGGTGTCGCTTCCAGGCTCGTTTCCCATTGGATTTCCCCCTCCTGATCCCATAAATCGGGGGGATGAAGGGGGGCGGGGGGCGGGGGGGGTGGTGACACGGGCACAGCGTCCCCAGCGCTGGCAGTGTCCCGGCGGCTCGGGGGTTGTCGATGGGGTGCCAACGGAATGCCAACGGAATGGCGATGGAACGCCAACGGAATGCCAACGGAATGCCGATGGAATGCCAACGGAATGCCGATGGAATGCCCTGCCAATGCCAGGCCGATGGAATTCCACGCTGGTGGAACGCCGTGCCAATGGAAGTGTGTGCCAATGGAATTCCATCCCAAGGGCCATTCCATCCCAAGGAAATGCCATTCTCCATCCCAAGGGAATTCCATGCCAAGGGAATTCCATGCCAATGGAATGCCATCCCAAGGGCCATTCCATGCCAAGGGCCATTCCATCCCAAGAAAATTCCATCCCAAGGCCATTCCATCCCAAGGCCATTCCATCCCAAGGAAATTCCATGCCAATGGAATTCCATGCCAAGGCCATTCCATCCCAAGGCCATTCCATGCCATGCCAACACTGTGACATTGGTCACTGCCATGCCAATGGAATTCCGTGCCAATGGAACCCTGTGCCAAGCCGGCGCCACATTCCCATTTTGCCCGCAGCACCGCCCATCCCTGGACCCGGAGCCCGGTGACACCGAGGCTCGGCTGGCCCAGCTGGAGCAAGGTGAGCCCTGTCCCCTCCCAGTGTCCCCATCCCAGTGTCCCCATCCCGGTGTCCCATCCCAGTGTCCCCATCCCAGTGTCCCCATCCCGGTGTCCCATCCCAGTGTCCTCATCCCAGTGTCCCCATCCCGTTGCCCCACCCCAGTGCCCCATCCCGGTGTCCCACCCCAGTGCCCCATCCCAGTGTCCCCACCCCAGTGCCCCATCCCAGTGTCCCCATCCCAGTGTCCCCAATACTCGCCGGTGTCCCCAATACCCCCCGGTGTCCCATCCCGGTGTCCCCATCCCAGTGCCCCATCCCGGTGTCTCTCCCTGGTGCCCCATCCCAGTGTCCCCATCCCAATGCCCCATCCCAGTGTCCCCATCCTGTTGCCCCACCCCAGTGCCCCACCCCAGTGCCCCATCCCGGTGTTCCCATCCCGGTGTCTCTCCCTGGTGTCCCATCCCAGTGCCCCATCCCGGTGTCCCCAATACTCGCCGGTGTCCCCAACACCCCCCAGTGTTCCATCCCAGTGTCCCCATCCCAGTGCCCCACCCTGGTGTCCCCAATACCCCCCAGTGTCCCATCCCAGTGTCCCCATCCCAGTGTCTTATCCCAGTGTCCCCATCCCAGTGTCCCCAATACCCCCCGGTGTCCCATCCCAGTGTCCCATCCCAGTGTCCCCAATACTCGCCGGTGTCCCCAATACCCCCCGGTGTCCCATCCCAGTGTCCCCATCCCAGTGCCCCATCCCAGTGTCCCCATCCCAGTGCCCCACCCTGGTGTCCCCAATACCCCCCAGTGTCCCATCCCAGTGTCTTATCCCAGTGTCCCCATCCCAGTGTCCCCAATACCCCCAGTGTCCCCAATACCCCCCACTGTCCCATCCCAGTGTCCCCATCCCGGTGTCCCCATCCCAGTGTCCCCATCCCAGTGCCCCCATCCCGGTGTCCCCAATACCCCCTGGTGTCCCCATCCCAGTGTCCCCATCCCAGTGTCCCCACCCCGGTGTCCCCAATACCCCCCAGTGTCCCCAACACCCCCCAGTGTCCCCAACACCCCCCAGTGCCCCATCCCAGTGTCCCCATCCCAGTGCCCCACCCCAGTGTCCCCAATACCCCCCGGTGTCCCCAACACCCCCCGGTGCCCCATCCCGGTGTCCCCAACCCCCCCCGGTGTCCCCGGCAGCGTCGCAGGAGCTGCTGGCCGAGCTGGCGGCGCTGGACACCGAGGTGGAGCTGGAGCCGCTGAGCCGGCGGCGAGCCGAGGCCTTCAGTGCCCAGGTGGGGATGGGGACGGTCCCCAAAACTGTCCCCACACGGGGACAAAGGTGCCAGGGCAGCCCCGGGGCACGCCCGGCTCGGGGGGCGTGGGGGGAACCCCGGTTCTGGGATTCTGGGATTTTGGGATTCAGGTGAAGGAGGAGAACAAGCGGCTGGAGAGGCTCAGCCTGGCCCTGAGCCCAGAGGTGGCCCCAGAGGAGGTGACCCCAGAGGTGACCCCTGAAGTGACCCCAGAGGTGACCCCTGAAGTGACCCCAGAGGTGACCCCTGCCCAGTGCTCCGGGCAGCAGCTCCCAGGTGAGCCTGGGGTGTCCCATCCCACCCTGGAATGGGATCCCACCCCATCCCAATCCCATGGATCCCATCCCATCCCATCCCATCCCACCCCATCCCACCCTGGAATGGGATCCCACCCCATCCCAATCCCATGGATCCCATCCCATCCCATCCCATCCCACCCCATCCCACCCTGGAATGGGATCCCACCCCATCCCAATCCCATGGATCCCATCCCATCCCATCCCATCCCATCCCATCCCATCCCATCCCACCCTGGAATGGGATCCCACCCCATCCCAATCCCATGGATCCCATCCCATCCCATCCCATCCCATCCCATCCCATCCCATCCCATCCCATCCCATCCCATCCCATCCCACCCTGGAATGGGATCCCACCTCATCCCATCCCACCCCACCCCACCCCTCCCACCCAACTGCATCCCACCCAATCCCATCCCATTCCACCCTGGAATGGGATCCCATCCCACCCCACTGCATCCCACCCACCACATCCCATCCCATCCCAATCCCACTCTGGAATGGGATCCCACCCTGTCCCAGTCCCACGGATCCCATCCCACCCCATCCCACCCCACCCTGGAATGGGAGCCCACCCCATCCCAATCCCATGGATCCCATCCCATCCCATCCCATCCCACCCATTCCACCCCACCCCACCCCATCCCACCCCACCCCGCCCATCCCCCCCGGCCTGGGATCCCACCCCATCCCAATCCCATGGATCCCACCCTATTCCATCCCACCCTGCCCTGGGATCCCACCCCACCCATCCCACCCTGCCCTGGGATCCCACCCCATCCCAATCCCATGGATCCCATGGATCCCATCCCATCCCATCCCATCCCATCCTGCCCTGGGATCCCACCGCATCCCAATCCCATGGATCCCACCTCATTCCATCCCACCCTGCCCTGGGATCCCACCCCGCCCTGGGATCCCACCCCATCCCAATCCCATGGATCCCACCCCATTCCATCCCACCCCGCCCTGGGATCCCACCCCATCCCAATCCCATGGATCCCACCCCATTCCATCCCACCCTGCCCTGGGATCCCACCCCGCCCTGGGATCCCACCCCATCCCAATCCCATGGATCCCACCCCATTCCATCCCACCCCGCCCTGGGATCCCACCCCATCCCAATCCCATGGATCCCATGGATCCCATCCCATCCCATTCTGCCCTGGGATCCCACCCTTCCCCGCTGTCCCCACTCCGCGCTTTGGGGCCGTTCCCGAGCCCCTTTTGGGCTCAGACCCGGCGAAAGCGACACCGAAACCCAACCGCGAGCGCCGAAACCCAAGCGCTTCCCCTTTCCCATCCTGTTTTCCCAAGGCGGCAATTCCGGCTCTTGGCAGCCTGTGGGATCGGGGTGGGGACGCGCTTGTGGGGTTGGGACATCCCGAACCCTCCGTGGGCAGGGAATTCCCTGATTTCCCTCCTGGAACGGCTCTTGGGGGGGGTTTGGGGTGCCGGGGGTCATTCCCACGTCGGATCCCGTGGGAATCAGGGACAATGGGGACGCAGCTGGGATGGGGTGATTTGGGGCCCCTCGATCCCCCTTTCCCACTCTTTTTCCAAACCTTTTCCCACCCCTCTTTTCCTCCCTTTCCCACCCCTTGATCCCCCATTTTTCCCACCCTTTCCCCCCTTCCCCCCCTTTTCCCCCCCCTTTTTCCCAATGCTTTCCCTCCTTTTCCCCCCCCTTCCCCCCCCATTCCCCCCCTTCCCAACGCTTTCCCCCCTTTTTCCCACCCTTTCCCCCCCTTTTCTCCCCTTCCCCCCTTCCCCCCCTTCTCCCACCTTTCCCCCCCATTTTCCCACCCTTTCCCCTCCCTTTCCCACCCTTTTTCCCCCCTCATCCCCCCTTCCCCCCCTCTTTCCCCCCTTTCCCACCCTTTTTTCCCAACCTTTTCCCCCATTTTCCCCACCCTTTTCCCCCCCTTTTTCCCACCCATTTTCCCCACCCTTTCCCCTCCCTTCCCCCCTCTTTTTCTCCCCCTCATTCCCCCCCTTTTCCCCCTCTTTCCCACCCTTTTTTCTCTTCCTTCCCCCCCTTTTTCCCAACCTTTCCCCCCTTTTTTCCCAACCTTTCCCCCCTTTTTTCCCAACCTTTCCCCCCCTTTTCCCCCCCATTTTTCCCACCCTTTCCCCCCATTCCCCCCCTTTCTCCCCCTTTCCCCCCCTTTTCCCAACCTTCCCCCCCTTTCCCCCCCATTTCCCCCCCTTTTCTCCCCCTTTCCCTCCCTTTTCCCCATCCTTTTCCCAACCTTTTCCCCCCCTTTTTCCCACCCTTCCCCCTCCTTTTTCCAACCCTTTTCCCAACCCTTTCCCTCCCATTTCCCAACCCTTTTCCACCCCTTCCCCACCCCTCATTCCCCCCCCTTCCCCACCTTTTCCTCCCCCTTCGCACCCTTTCCCCCCTTTTTTCCCACCCTTTCCCCCCATTTTTCCCAACATTTCCCCCCATTTTTCCCTCCCTTTTCCCCTCTTTCCCACCCTTTTCCCCCCATTTTTCCCACTCTTTCCCCTCCCTCTCCCCCTCTTTTTCTCCCCCTCATTCCCCCCCTTTCCCCCTCCATTTCCCACCCCTCATCCCCCCTTTTCCCCCCCTTTTCCCCCTCTTTCCCACCCTTTTTTCTCCCCCTTTCCCCCTCCTTTTCCCAACCTTTTCCCCCATTTTCCCACCCTTTTCCCCCTTCCCCCCCTTTTTCCCCCCTTTTTTCCCACCCTTTTCCCCCCTTCCCCACCTTTCCCCCCCTTTTCCCAACGTTTCCCCCCCTTTTTCCCCCCCCTTTCCCACCCTTTTTCCCCCATTTTCCCGACCCTTTCTGCCTCTTTTTCTCCCCCTCATCCCCCTCTCTCCCCCCATTTCCCGCCCCTTTTTCTCCCCCTTTCCCCCTCCATTTCCCACCCCTCCTCCCCCTTTTCCCACCCTTTTTCCCAATGCTTTCCCCCCTTTTTCCTCCATTTTTCCCGCCCTTTTCTCTCCCTTTCCCCCCATTTTTCCCACCTTTTCCCGCCCTTTCCCACTCTTTTTCCCCCCTCATCCCCCCTTCCCCCCCTTTTCCCCCTCTTTCCCACCCTTTTTCCCACCCTTTCCCCCCCATTTCCCCCCCATTACCCCCCCTTTCCCCCCCTTTTCCCAACCTTTTCCCCCCCTTTTTCCCCCCCTTCCCCCTCCTTTTTCCAACCCTTTTCCCAACCCTTTCCCTCCCATTTCCCAACCCTTTTCCACCCCTTCCCCACCCCTCATTCCCCCCCATTCCCCACCTTTTCCTCCCCCTTCGCACCCTTTTTCCCCCCCTTTTTTCCCACCCTTTTCCCCCATTTTTCACAACATTTCCCCCCATTTTTCCCACCCTTTTCCCTCCCTTTCCCCCTCTTTCCCACCCTTTTCCCCCCATTTTTCCCACCCTTTCCCCTCCCTCTCCCCCTCTTTTTCTCCTCCTCATTCCCCCCCTTTTCCCCTCCATTTCCCACCCCTCATCCCCCCTTTTCCCCCCCTTTTCCCCCTCTTTCCCACCCTTTTTTCTCCCCCTTTCCCCCTCCTTTTCCCAACCTTTTCCCCCATTTTCCCACCCTTTTCCCCCTTCCCCCCCCTTTTTCCCCCCTTTTTTCCCACCCTTTTCCCCCCCGTTCCCCACCTTCCCCCCCCTTTTCCCAACGTTTCCCCCCCTTTTCCCCCCCTTCCCACTCTTTTTTCCCCCATTTTTCCCACCCTTTCCGCCTCTTTTTCTCCCCCTCATCCCCCTCTCTCCCCCCATTTCCCGCCCCTTTTTCTCCCCTTTTCCCCCTCCATTTCCCACCCCTCCTCCCCCATTTCCCCCCCTTTTCCCAACCTTTCCCCCCCTTTTCCCCCCCTTTTTCCCAATGCTTTCCCCCCTTTTTTCCCACCCTTTTCCCACCCTTCCCCCCCCTTTCCCCCTCCATTTCCCACCCCTCCTCCCCCCCCTTCCCCCCCCTTTTCCCCCATTTCCCACCCCTTTTTCCCCTTTTTCCCCCCCATTTTCCCCCCTCTATCCCTCTTCCAGATCCGCAGGAAGATCTCTCCCAACTCCTGGAACAACGCCAGCACCTCACACTCCAAGTGCAGCACCTGCACACCCAGGTACCCCCCGGGGACACCCCAAAACCCACCCGAACCCCCCTTTTCCCCCCTTTCCCTCCCCTTTTCCCCTCTCTCCTCATCCTCAGGGCAGATTTTTGGGATGAATCCCTCCGGGATATCCCAGTGCCGGGGCTCAGGGTGGGATTTCTCCTGGCACAGCTGGAGCTGGAGCGGGAGGAGCGGCAGCGCCTGCGGGCGGCCCTGGGCGCCTTCAGGAGAGGTCAGCGGGGTGCCCGTGTCCCCTCCCCGGTGCCACCGGTGCCACCCCATCCCAAAGGCCGGCGGCCCACGGTGCCATCCCCCCTTTCCCACTCTTTTTCCCTCTTTTTTCCCCCCTTTTTCCACCCCAATTTCCCACCCCTTTTCCCCCCTTTCCCACTCTTTTTCCCCCCTTTTTTCCCACCTTTTCCACCCCAATTTCCCACCCCTTTTCCCCCCTTTCCCACTCTTTTCCCCCTTTTTTCACACCTTTTCCACCCCAATTTCCCACCTCTTTCCCCCCCTTTCCCACTCTTTTTCCCTCTTTTTTCCCACCTTTTCCACCCCAATTTCCCACCCCTTTCCCCCCCTTTCCCACTCTTTTCCCCCCTTTTTTTCCACCTTTTCCACCCCATTTTCCCACCCTTTTCCCACCCCTCTTTCCCACCCCATTTTCCCACCCCTTTTCCCCCCATTTTCCCACCCCTTTCTCCTCCATTTCCCACATTTTCCCCCTTTTCCCACCCCATTTCCCCACCTCTTTCCCACCCTTTCCCCACCCTTTTCCCACCCTTTCCACCCTTTCCCGCCCCATTTTCCCACCCCTCATTTTCCCACTTTTTCTCCCCCTTTTTTCCCCATTTCCAACCCCTCGTTCCCCCGATTTTCCACCCTTTTTCTCCCCCTTTCCCACCCCTTTTTCCCCATTCTTTTCCCCCATTTTGCCACCCTTTTCCCACCCATTTTCCCACCCCTTTTCCCACCCCTTTTTCCCCCATTTCCCCACCCTTTCCCACCCCTTTTCCCACCCCTCTTTCCCCCATTTTCCCACCCCTTTTCCCGAATTCCCCACCCTTTCCCACTCATTTCCCCACCCCTTTTCCCCACCCCTTTTTCCACCCTTTCCAAACCCGCTTTCCCACCCTTTTCCCACCCCTTTTCCCCCATTTCCCCACCCTTTCCCACCCCTCTTTCCCCCATGTTCCCACCGCTTTTCCCCACCCCTTTTTCCCACCCTTTCCAACCCCATTTTCCCACCCTTTCCCACCCCTTTTTCCCCATTTTCCCACCCTCTTTCCCACCCCTTTTTCCCCATTTTCCCACCCCTCTTTCCCACCCTTTTCCCACCCTTTTTAACCCCATCTTCCCACCCTTTCCCATCCCTTTTCCCACCCCTTTTTCCCACCCATTTTCCCACCCCATTTCCCCACCCTTTCCCACCCCTTTTCCCACCCCTTTTTCCCCATTTTCCCACCCATTTTCCCATCCTTTTCCCACCCGTTTTTCCCCCCTTTCCCCACCCTTTCCCACCCCTTTTTCCCACCTCTTTTCCCAACCCTTTCCAACCCCTTTTTCCTCATTTTCCCATCCCATTTTCCCACCCTTTTCCCACCCCTTTTTCCCCATTTCCCCACCCATTTTCCCCCTTTCCCCACCCCGCTTTCCCACCCCTTTTCCCACCCCATTTTCCCACCATTTCCCACCCCTTTTCCCCCCATTTTCCCACCCTTTTCCCCATTTTCCCACCCTTTCCCCACCCTTTCCCACCCCTTTTCCCACCCCTTTTTCCCCATTTTCCCACCCATTTTCCCACCCATTTTCCCATCCTTTTCCCACCCCTTTTTCCCCCCTTTCCCCACCCTTTCCCACCCCTTTTTCCCACCCCTTTTTCCCACCCCTTTTCCCCCACCTTTTCCAACCCCTTTTTCCTCATTTTCCCACCCCTTTTCCCACCCCATTTTCCCACCCTTTTCCCACCCCTTTTTCCCCCGTTTTCCCACCCCTCTTTCCCACCTCTTTCAACCCCATCTTCCCACCCCTTTTTCCCACCCCTTTTTCCCCACCCCTTTTCCCACCATTTTCCCCCATTTCCCCACCCCTTTTTCCCACCCTTTTCCCACCTTTCCCCCTCCCCACACCGGTGCCACCCCCCCGTGTCCCTCCCAGTGTCCCAGATCGTCACCCGCGATTACTGCGAGGCCCTGGAGCAGCTGGAGCTGGAGCAGGACCTGCGCTGCCAGGCCGAGGCCTTCGCCCACGAGGTGCCCGCGGGTGGCACGGAGGGGTCGGGGACACCCCGGGGGTGGCACGGAGGGGTCGGGGACATCCCGGGGGTGGCACGGAGGGGTTGGGGACACGCCAGAGGTGGCACGGAGGGGTTGGGGACATCCCGGGGGTGGCACGGAGGGGTCGGGGACATCCCCGGGGTGGCACGGAGGGGTCGGGGACATCCCCGGGAGTGGCACGGAGGGGTCGGGGACACCCCCGGGGGTGGCACGGAGGGGTCGGGGACATCCCCGGGGTGGCACGGAGGGGTTTGGGACATCCCGGGGGTGGCAGGGAGGGGTTGGGGACATCCCGGGGGTGGCACGGAGGGGTCGGGGACACCTCGGGGGTGGCACGGAGGGGTCGGGGACATCCCGGGGGTGGCACAGAGGGGTTGGGGACATCCCCGGGGTGGCACGGAGGGGTTGGGGACACCTCGGGAGTGGCACGGAGGGGTTGGGGACATCCCCGGGGGTGGCACGGAGGGGTTGGGGACATCCCGGGGGTGGCACGGAGGGGTCGGGGACACCCCCGGGAGTGGCACGGAGGGGTCGGGGACATCCCGGGGGTGGCACGGAGGGGTTGGGGACATCCCGGGGGTGGCACGGAGGGGTTGGGGACACGCCAGAGGTGGCAGGGAGGGGTTGGGGACAACCCGGGGGTGGCACGGAGGGGTCGGGGAGAGCCCGGGGGTGGCACGGAGGGGTCGGGGACATCCCGGGGGTGGCACGGAGGGGTTGGGGACATCCCGGGGGTGGCACGGAGGGGTCGGGGACAGCCCGGGGGTGGCACGGAGGGGTCGGGGAGAGCCCGAGGGTGGCACGGAGGGGTCGGGGACATCCCAGAGGTGGCACGGAGGGGTCGGGGACACCTCGGGGGTGGCACGGAGGGGTTGGGGACATCCCCGGGGGTGGCACGGAGGGGTTGGGGAGAGCCCGAGGGTGGCACGGAGGGGTCGGGGACCATCCCGGGGGTGGCACGGAGGGGTCGGGGACATCCCGGGGGTGGCACGGAGGGGTTGGGGACATCCCCGGGGTTGGCACAGAGAGCTCGGGGACATCCCGGGGTTGATGTCCCAGCATCCCTGACTCCCGCAGCTGCATCCCGAGGGAATGCGATGCTCCCAGGTCGTTCGGGATTTGGGAGGGTGACCCCCCCCCCCCCCCCCCCCCGGGAGGTGACCCCGCGGGGTTGTCCCCGTCCCCAGATGTCGGTGCAGCAGAAGGAGGCGAACCGGCAGAGCTCCATCCTGCTGCGGAGCGCCGCGCCCGATTCCCAACTCATGGAAGCGCTCCGGGAACTGGGAAAACTCAGCCGGGAGCTGGAGGAGACGCGGAGGGAGCAGCGGCAGCGGGTCAGGGGCTGGCCCCGAGCTTGGCCACTCCTTGGGGATCAGAGCCCCCCGATCCCATTCCATGCCCCCTTCTCCACCGGGAGCTGCGGCTTCCATGGATTCCCAGCGTCCCACACCGGGGGGGGGGGGGCTCCGGCACCCCTAAAACCCGCTGGAATTTCCTTCCCGGAAATGGGGATTTGAGGGATGTGGGATCTTCCCGGCTCCTGGGAAGGGAGGGCGGCGCTGCCCTTTCCCACCCTTCATTCCTCCCTTTCCCACCCTTTTCCCACCTTTTTTTCTCCCCGTTTCTCTCTTTTTCCCACCCTTTCTCCCCCTTTTCCCACCTTTTTTTCCTCCCTTTCCCACCTTTTTTTCCTCCCTTTCCCACCTTTTTTTCCTCCCTTTCCCACCCTTTTTCCCCCCATTTCCCACCCCTCATTCCCCCCTTTCCCACCTTTTTTCCTCCCTTTCCCACCCTTTTTCTTCCCTTTTCCCACCCCTTTTCCCACCTTTTCCCCACCCCTTTCCTCCCCCATTTCCCAACCTTTCCCCCCCTTTTCCCACCCTTTTTCTCCCCATTCCCACCCCACTTTCTCCCCATTTTCCACTTTTTCCCTCCGCTTTTCTCCCTGTTTCCCCACCCTTTCCCTCCCCCATTTCCCATTCTTTTTCTCCCCATTTCCCACCCTTTCCCACCCCTTTTTCCTCTTCCCCCCCCTTTTTCGCCTTTTCCCATTTCCCACCCCTTTCCCCCCATTTCCCACCCTTCCCACCCCCATTTCCCCTTTTTCCACCCTTCCCACCCCTTTTTCCCCTTTTCCCCCCATTTCCCCCTTTTCCCCCCTTTTCCCCCATTTCCCCCCATTTCCCACCCTTTCCCCCCTTTCCCCCCTTTTCCCCTTTTCCCCCCATTTCCCACCCTTCCCCCCCCTTTCCCCCCATTTCCCACCCTTCCCACCCCCATTTCCCCTTTTCCCCCCTTTTCCCCCCTTTTCCCCCATTTCCCACCCTTTCCCACCCCTTTTTCCCCTTTTCCCTTTTCCCACCCTTTTTCCTCTTTCCCACACTTTTCCCACCCCTTTTTCCAATTTTCCCACCCCTTTTTCCCTTTCCCCCATTTCCCACCCTTTCCCCCCCACTTTCCCACCCTTTCCCACCCTTTCCCACCCCTTTTTCCCCTTTCCCCCCATTTCCCACCTTTTCCCCCCACTTTCCCACGCTTTCCCACCCTTTTCCCCCCACTTTCCCACCTTTTCCCACCCCTTTTTCCCCTTTTCCCCTTTCCCACCCTTTTTCCCCTTTCCCACACTTTTCCCACCCCTTTTTCCCCCATTCCCACCCCTTTTTCCCCCATTCCCACCCCTTTTTCCCCCATTCCCACCCTTTCCCCCCCATTTCCCACCCTTTCTCCCCCCTTTCCCCCCCTTTTCCCCCATTTCCCACCCCTTTTTCCCCTTTCCCACCCCCTTTCCCCCCCATTTTCCCACCTTTCCCCCCATTTCCCACCCTTCCCCACCCCATTTCCCCCCTTTCCCACCCCCTTTCCCCCCCCCTTTTCCCCCCTTTTCCCCCCCATTTCCCACCCCTTTTTCCCCTTTCCCACCCCTTTCCCCCCCCCATTTCCCCCCTTTCCCACCCCATTCCCCCCCCTTTTCCCCCTTCCCCACCCCACAGGTACAGCACCTGGAGGAGCAGCTGCAGCTCCGCCCTCAGCGGGAGGAGCTGGATCGGGCTCGGGAAGCGCTGGCGGAGGCCGAGCAGGAAAACCTGGAGCTGAGGAAGAGGCTCCGGGAGGCCGAGGAGCGCCTGGAAAAGCTGCAGAACGAAGGTGGGCCAAACATTCCAGGAGATCCCAGACGATTCCAGAGGCATCCCGGACCCGCCCCACCTGGCTGGGGCTCGCAGCATTCCCAGCCCCAATCCCACCTCGTTCCAGTGGGATCCCTCCGGGAGCGGCTGAACCGGGAGCCGCCGCCCCCGGGCCGCCCCGAGCCGCCCCCGCCGCCGCCGCTGCCGCCGCCGCCCGCTGTGCCCGCCGAGTGGGTGCCATCCCATCGGATCCCATCCCATGGATCCCATCCCATGGATCCCATCCCATCCCATCCCATCCCATCCCATGGATCCCATCCCATGGATCCCATCCCATGGATCCCATCCCATCCCATCCCATCCCATCCCATCCCATCCCATCCCATGGATCCCATCCCATGGATCCCATCCCATGGATCCCATCCCATCCCATCCCACCCCATCCCATCCCATCCCATCCCATCCCATCCCATCCCATCCCATCCCATCCCATCCCATCCCATCCCATCCCATCCCATCCCATGGATCCCATGGATCCCATCCCATCCCATCCCATCCATCCCATCCCATCCCATCCCATCCATCCCATCCCATCCCATCCCACCCCATCCCATCCCATCCATCCCATCCCACCCCATCCCATCCCATCCCATCCCATCCCATCCCATCCCATCCCATCCCACCCCATCCATCCCATCCCATCCCATCCCATGGATCCCATCCCATGGATCCCATCCCATGGATCCCATCCCATCCCACGGATCCCATCCCATCCCATCCCATGGATCCCATCCCATCCCATCCCATGGATCCCATCCCATGGATCCCATCCCATGGATCCCATCCCATCCCATCCCATGGATCCCATCCCATCGTATCCCATCCCATGGATCCCATCCCATCCCATGGATCCCATCCCATCCCATCCCATCCCATCCCATCCCATCCCATCCCATCCCATCCCATCCCATCCCATCCCATCCCATGGATCCCATCCCATGGATCCCATCCCATGGATCCCATCCCATCCCACCCCATCCCATCCCATGGATCCCATGGATCCCATCCCATCCCATCCCATCCCATCCCATGGATCCCATCCCACCCCATGGATCCCATCCCATCCCATCCCATCCCATGGATCCCATCCCATCCCATCCCATCCCATGGATCCCATCCCATCCCATCCCATGGATCCCATCCCACCCCATGGATCCCATCCCATCCCATCCCATCCCATCCCATCCCATCCCATCCCATCCCATCCATCCCATCCCATCCCATCCCATCCCATTTATCCCATCCCACCCCATCCATCCCATCCCATCCCATCCCATCCCATCCCATCCCATCCCATCCCATCCCATGGATCCCATCCCATGGATCCCATCCCATGGATCCCATCCCATCCCATCCCATGGATCCCATCCCATCCCATCCCATCCCATCCCATGGATCCCATCCCATGGATCCCATCCCATGGATCCCATCCCATGGATCCCATCCCATCCCATCCCATCCCATCCCATCCCGGCCCCCTCCCACATTCCAGAGCCTTTTCCAGCCGCTTCCTGCCACGGGGAATACGCCTGGAAAAAAAATTCCGTCCCCACGTCTCATTTCCCACCCTTTTTTCCCCCTTTTTTCCTCCCCTTTTCCCACTCTTTTCCCCCCTTTTTCCCTCACTTCCCTCCTCTTTTTTCCCACCCTTTCCCCACCCTTTTTGCGCTTCTTTCCTCCCCTTTTCCTCCCCTTTTCCCACCCTTTATTCCCAGCCTCTTCCCGTCCCTCTTCCCATCCTTTTTCCCATCCTTTTTCCCATCCTTTTCCCTCTTTTCCCCCCTTTTCCCCCCTTTTCCCCCCTTTTCTCCCCCTTTTCTCCCCCTTTTCTCCCCCTTTTCCCTTATTTTCCCCTATTTCCCACCCTTTCCCCACCCTTTCCCCCTAATTTTTCCCCCTTTTCCCCCTTTCCCCCCCCTTTCCCTCATTTTCCCTCTTTTCCCACCTTTTCCCCACCCTTTTCCCCCCCTTCCCCCCCCTTTTCCCCCTTTCCCCCCCTTTTTCCCTAATTTTCCCCTCTTCCCCCCTCTTCCCCCCGTTTTCCCCCCTTTTCCCCACCCATTTCCCACCCTTCCCACCCCCCCTCTTCCCCCCTTTTCCCCCCTTTTCTCCCCCTTCCCCCCCCCTTTTTCCCACCCTTTTCTCCCCCTTTTCTCCCCCTTTTCCCCCTTTTCCCCCCTTTCTCCCCCCCTTTTCCCCCCTTTTTCCCCCTTTTCCCCCTTTTCCCACCCTGGACTGTGCCGGGAGCTGTCCCCTGGCAGGGAGGGGACAGGGTGGCACACCGGGGGTGTCACCTGCTGTGCCCTCGCTGTGCCCTCGCAGCCCCCTGGCCGCCCTCAGGAAGAGGAAGGCGCCGGAAAACCGGGATCGAAGTAAATCCTGGGATATTGGGGGCGGGGGGAGGGGGAGGACATCGGGAATGTCCCCAAAGCGCCTGGGATTGGGGGTGACGTCAGAGGTGACGTCAGTGGTGACGTCAGAGGTGTCCCCGAAGTGTCACAGGGCTGGGGGGGCAGGGTGACAGTGCCGGGGTGGCAGTGCCGGGGTGACACTGTGAGGGTGGCAGTGCCAAGGTGACAGTGCAGGGTGACACTGCCAGGGTGACAGTGCAGGGTGACAGTGCCAGGGTGACACTGCCGAGGTGGTACCCAGGGTGACACTGTCAGGGTGACACTGCCGAGGCGACACTGCCAAGGTGACAGCGCCAGGGTGACAGTGAGGGTGACAGTGAGGGTGACACTGCCAAGGTGACAGCACCAGGCTGACACTGCAGGGTGACAGCGCCAGGGTGACAGTGCCGAGGTGACAGTGCCAGGGTGACACTGCCAGGGTGACACTGCAGGGTGACACAGTAGGGTGACAGCACCAGGCTGACACTGCCAGGGTGACACTGCCAGGGTGACACTGCCAGGGCGACACTGCCAGGCTGACACAGCAGGGTGACAGTGCAGGGTGACAGCGCCAGGCTGACACTGCCAGGGTGACACAGCAGGGTGACAGCGCCAGGCTGGCGGTGCCGAGGTGACAGCGCCAGGCTGACACAGCAGGGTGACAGTGCCAGGCTGACACTGCCAGGGTGACACTGCCAGGGTGACAGCGCCAGGCTGACACTGCAGGCTGACACAGCAGGGTGACAGCGCCAGGCTGGCGGTGCCGAGGTGACAGTGAGGGTGACACTGCAGGGTGACACAGCAGGGTGACAGCGCCAGGCTGACACTGCCAAGGTGACACTGCAGGGTGACACAGCAGGGTGACAGCGCCAGGCTGGCGGTGCCGAGGTGACAGTGAGGGTGACACTGCAGGCTGACACAGCAGGGTGACAGCGCCAGGCTGGCGGTGCCGAGGTGACAGTGAGGGTGACACAGCAGGGTGACAGCGCCAGGCTGACGGTGCCGAGGTGACAGTGAGGGTGACACAGCAGGGTGACAGCGCCAGGGTGACACTGCAGGGTGACACAGCAGGGTGACAGCGCCAGTCTGACAGCGCCAGGGTGACACAGCAGGGTGACACTGCCGAGGCGACACTGCCAGGGTGACACTGCCAGGGTGACACTGTAGGGTGACACTGCCAGGCTGACACTGCAGGGTGACACTGTAGGGTGACAGCGCCAGGCTGACAGTGCCGAGGCGCCGCTGCCAAGGTGACAGTGCCAGGGTGACACTGCCAGGGTGACAGTGCCAGGGTGACACTGCAGGGTGACACTGCCAGGGTGACACTGTGAGGGTGACACAGCAGGGTGACACTGCCAGGCTGACAGTGCCAGGGTGACAGTGAGGGTGACACTGCAGGGTGACACTGCCAGGATGACACTGCAGGGTGACAGCACCAGGCTGACACTGCCAGGCTGACAGTGCAGGGTGACACTGTAGGGTGACAGCGCCAGGCTGACAGTGCCGAGGCGCCGCTGCCAAGGTGACACTGCCAGGGTGACACTGCCAGGGTGACACTGTGAGGGTGACACTGCAGGCTGACACTGCCAAGGTGACAGTGCAGGGTGACACAGCAGGGTGACAGCGCCAGGCTGACAGTGCCGAGGTGACAGTGCAGGGTGACAGTGCAGGGTGACACTGCCAGGGTGACACAGCAGGGTGACAGCGCCAGGCTGGCGGTGCCGAGGTGACAGTGAGGGTGACACTGCAGGGTGACACAGCAGGGTGACGGTGCCGAGGTGACAGTGAGGGTGACACAGCAGGGTGACAGCGCCAGGCTGACACTGCAGGCTGACACTGCCAAGGTGACACTGCCAGGGTGACACTGCAGGGTGACAGCGCCAGGCTGACACATCAGGGTGACAGTGCCAGGGTGACAGTGCCAGGCTGACACAGCAGGGTGACAGTGCCAGGCTGACACTGCCAAGGTGACACTGCAGGCTGACACAGCAGGGTGACAGCGCCAGGCTGACGGTGCCGAGGTGACAGTGAGGGTGACACTGCAGGGTGACATTGCCAGGCTGGCGGTGCCGAGGCGCCGCTGCCCCCCCCGGGCGGTCCCGGCCGCGCCCAGGGGCCGGCGGGGGCCGTGCCGGAGGTGCCACCGCGGTGCCACCCGCGCAGGTGCCCCGGGAGGGCCCGAGGCCGCCCGAGCCCGGGCGGTGCAGGAGCTGCTGCAGCGCATCCGCAGCGGGGCCGTGCTGCGGCCGGCCGGCGACAGGCGACAGCAGCGCCAGGTGCGACACCCGCGGCATTCCCGGGATGGGGCATTCCCGGGATCGCGGGGCATTCCCGGGATGGGGCATTCCCGGGATGGGGCATTCCCGGGACCGCGGCATTCCCGGGATGGGGCATTCCCGGGATCGCGGGGCATTCCCGGCATGGGGCATTCCCGGGATGGGGCATTCCCGGGACCGCGGCATTCCCGGGATGGCGGCATTCCCGGGATGGGGCATTCCCGGGACCGCGGCATTCCCGGGATGGGGCATTCCCGGGATCGCGGGGCATTCCCGGCATGGGGCATTCACGGGATGGGGCATTCCCGGGATCGCGGCATTCCCGGGATGGGGCATTCATGGGATGGGGCATTCCCGGGACCGCGGCATTCCCGGGACCGCGGCATTCCCGGGATGGGGCATTCCCGGGATCGCGGGGCATTCCCGGCATGGGGCATTCCCGGCATGGGGCATTCCCGGGACCGCGGCATTCCCGGGACCGCGGCATTCCTAGGATGGGGCATTCATGGGATGGGGCATTCCCGGGATGGGGCATTCCCGGGATGGGGCATTCCCGGGACGGCGGCATTCCCCGATTCCCGGCAGGATCCCAGCAGGAGGCGGAGCGCGGCGCTGGAGCTGCGCGGGATCCTGGAGAGCAGCAGCGCCGTGGCCGCGCTGTCGCCGCGGGGTCGCCGCGGGGTCGCCTCGAGGAGGTCGAGCCGCAGGAAAAGCCGGGATGCGCAGCTGGAATCCATCCTGGAGAGGCGGCGCCGGGCTCTGGATGCTTCCACGGCGGGGAATTCTTCCGTGGGGAATTCTTCCGTGGGGAATTGCAGGCGGAGAGCGGAGCAGCGGGATGGGGAGGGGACCGCGGTGTCCCCTCGCTGTCCCCTCCTGGGGGCCCCGCTCGGCCCCGCCCGGCTGATCCCAGGGAACGAGGGGCTGGAAAAGGGGCTGGAAAAGGGGCTGGACAGGGACAGGGATGGGGATGGGGACGGGGACGGGGCCAGGGTCCCCTTCCGGCCCCGGGGTCTCCCCGGGACGCGGCCCCTCCCCCGCCCGGCTGGGGACAGCGCGTAGGAGCCGCTTCCCGGGAATTCCCGCCCTCCTTTCCCAGGATTTCCCATCCTTTTTTTCCAAGGATTTCCCACCCTCCTTTCCCAGGATTTCCCATCCCCTTTTCCCAGAGTTTCCCGTCCTCTTTTCCCAGAGTTTCCCACCCTCATTCCCGGCAGTTCCCACCCTCCTTTCCCAGGATTTTCCACCTCCTTTTCCCAGAGTTTCCCATCCTATTTTCCCAGAGTTTCCCACCCTCATTCCCAGGATTCCCCACCCTCATTCCCAGCATTTCCCACCCTTTTTTCCAAGGATTTCCCACCCTCTTTTCCCAGGATATTCCACCTCCTTTTCCCAGTTTCCCATCCTCCTTTCCCAGGATTTCCCACCCTCATTCCCGGCAATTCCCACCCTCCTTTCCAAGGATTTCCCACCCTCCTTTCCCAGAGTTTCCCACCCTCATTCCCGGGATTTCCCGCCTTCATTCCCGGGATTTTCCATCCTCTTTCCCCAGGATTTCCCACCTCCTTTTCCCAGAGTTTCCCATCCCCTTTTCCCAGGATTTCCCACCCTCATTCCCGGCAATTCCCACCCTCCTTTCCCAGAACTTTCCACCTCCTTTTCCCAGAGTTTCCCATCCTGTTGTCCCAGGATTTCCCATCCCCCTTTTCAAGGATTTCCTGCCCTCTTTCCAGGATTTCCCATCCCCTTTTCCCAGGATTTCCCACCCTCATTCCCGGGAATTCCCACCCTCATTCCCAGGATTTTCCTTTCCCCTTTCCCAGGATTTTCCACCTCCTTTTCCCAGAGTTTCCCATCCTATTTTCCCAGAGTTTCCCACCCTCATTCCCAGGATTCCCCACCCTCATTCCCGGCATTTCCCACCCTTTTTTCCAAGGATTTCCCATCCTCTTTCCCCAGGATTTTCCCACCCTCATTCCCAGGTTTTCCCACCTCCTTTTCCCAGGATTTCCCACCCTCCTTTCCCAGGATTTCCCATCCCCCCTTTCCAAGGATTTCCCGCCCTCCTTTCCCAGAGTTTCCCACCTGCATTCCCGGGATTTCCCACCCTCTTTTCCCAGGATTTTCCATCTCTTTCCCAAGATTTCCCACCTCCTTTCCCCAGGATTTTCCATCCCTTTCCCAGGATTTTCCATCCCCTTTTCCCCAGGATTTCCCACCTCCTTTTCCCAGAGTTTCCCGCCCACATTCCCAGGATTTCCCACCCTCCTTTCCCAGAGTTTCCCGCCCGCATTCCCAGGATTTCCCACCCTCATTCCCAGGATTCCCCACCCCCTCCCAGCCGGGAATTCCTTCCCCAACCCCCTCCCCGAGCCTCCGGCCGCTCCTCCTTCCCCACAACTTCCCAATAAAATCCTTTATTCCCTCGGATCCGGGAGCAGCCGGGATCATTCCCGCCATTCCAAGGGGAGCTCCGCTCCTTTCCCGGGAATCCCGAGCCCCTTCCCGCCCTCCCCATTCCCTGGGAACAGCCGGGACACATCCCTTGGATTCATCCCGAGGGGTTTTTTTTTTCCCCCCTCCTCCTGGGAAAATGGGAATATTGAAAGCCGGGCAGCGATTTTCCCAAATTTCCCCAAATTTCCCCCACATTCCTCCTCCTCCTCTTCCCTCTGGAATCTCCAGCAGGAAATCCGGGCAGGAGAAGCCGCATCCCTGCCCAGAGCAGCCGGGAAAATTTGGGAGAAGAGGCTGGAAAAGGCGGGAATTGGGGTGGTTTTTATTCCCTCGGATTTCTCCCAATCCGGCTTTTCCTGGCATTCCCAAGGAAACGGGAATGGGGATTCCTGGGGGGGCTTTTCCAGCCTTTTTTTCCCGGTTTGATATTCCTGGGATTACCCAACCAGGGAATGGCAGGAATGGGAATCCCGAGCCCAAGGAATCCCAGGAAAATCGGGATGGAAGGGCTCAGGAATTCCTGCTTTTCCTCCTTCCCATCCTTCCTCACCCCATTCCCATTCCCAGGAGTTTTCCAGAAGGAATTTTCCAGCCCCTGGAATAAGGAGCAGCTTTTCCAAAGGGATTTTGGGGGGGTTTTTCCCCCCCCTCCCTTAAAAAATTCCAGGAAATTCCAGCTGGAAGCGCCCAAGGTTGGGATTGGAGAAATCCGGGATAATGGGAATTGTCCCACTTGGAATTCTGTGGGATGGAAGATCTTTTCCCACCTGGAATTTCTCCAGGAATTTTCCCTTTCCCAGCTTTCCTGGTGCCTCCGGATCCCGGGAATTCCCGAGGTTGGCTGGGCTGGGAATGTTTGATCCCAGTGGTGGAAATGAAGGGAAAAGCGGGAATTGTAGGATCAGAGGATTTCACCCTTTGGAAAAGGAGAAAAAACCCGGGAAAATCTGGGAATTCCAAGCAGTTCCTCCCCTCCCCCCACAGGCTGATCCAACTTTTTATTCCCTCTTGGATAAAGAGGGAGCCCTGGAAAAATCTGGGAATTCTGGGAACGCCCAGGAAAGCCGAGATTCCCACGGAAAATCCCTTGCTGTGAACACATTCCCAAGGTTTTGCCGGGAAAAGCGGGAATTTCCAGCATTCCAACTGGCCAAATCCGGATATTTCGGGATCATTCCAGGTCCTTTCCCTCGGGAAAAGCGGGATCAAGGCTCAGCTCCATCCCAGCCGGAATCTTCCGGATCCATTCCGATTTTTCCCGTTGTTTTTTTTTTTATTGATTCCCAGCTCCGCAGAAACCTCGGGAAAAGCCCTGAGAGCTTTTCCATCCATCCCGAGGGAGCAGCTGCAGGAAAAAAAAAACCCAAAAACCCCCAAAAAAACCCCGGAAAATCCCCAAAAGTGCCGGGATTCCCGGCAATCCCCTCCTCGGGCTCATCCCAATCCCGCTCTTTTCCATGGAAACATTCCCAGGAAAAAGCTGCCCGTGATAGTGGGGGGCTCGTCCGGGTGCATCGCAGTTTGTGCATTCCCGAGGAATTCCCGGGAAGAACGGAATTCCCGGCGAGTTTGGGATCGTTGGGATATCCTGGGATGCGCAGGCGCCGGATATTCCCGGATTTCAGAAGATCTTCTGGCGGCTGGGAAGGACGGCTTCCTTGAGGAAGGAAAAAACCAGGAGAATCCCGGAGCGCTTCCCTCTTTTCCCCTTGGTGAAATAGTTGGAGACGACGTCGTCTGCGGGAAAAGAGGGAGAAGGGGATGGAATTCCTGGAGTTGGGAATGGAGGAAGGGAGAGGCGGGATCGGGGCTCCAATGGGGAGAGGAGGATCCCGAATTTCTGGGATGGTCGGAGCCCTTGGGAAGCCCCAAGGATCCCAAATTTCTGGGATATTCCGAGCCCCAAGGATCCCGAATTCCTGGGACAGTCTGAGACCTTGGGAAGCTCCAAGAATCCCAAATTTCTGGGATGGTTGGAGCTCCAAGGATCCCAAATTTCCGGGACATTGGGAGCCCTTGGGAAGCCCCAAAGATCCCAAATTCCTGGGACATTCCGAGTCCCAAGGATCCCGAATTTCTGGGACATTCCGAGCCCTTGGGAAGCTCCAGGAATCCCGAATTTCTGGGACCTTTGGAGCCCTTGGGAAGCCCCAAGGATCCCAAATTCCTGGGATTCCCTGAGCCTTAGGGATCCGGAATTTCTCGGATTCTCTGAGAGCCGGAATCGGGGCTCCAATGGGGAGAGGAGGATCCCGAATTTCTGGGATGGTTGGAGCTCCAAGGATCCCAAATTTCTGGGACATTCGGAGCCCTTGGGAAGCCCCAAAGATCCCAAATTCCTGGGATTCTCCAAGGGCTCAGGAACGCCCTGGGAGCCCAAATTTCTGGACATTCCGAGCTCCAAGGATCCCGAATTTCTGGGACTTTCGGAGCCCTTGGGAAGCTCCAGGAATCCCAAATTTCTGGGATTCTCTGAGGGTTCAGGGATCCCGAATTTCTGGGATGGTTGGAGCTCCAAGGATCCCAAATTCCTGGGACATTCCAAGCCCTTGGGAAGCCACAAGGATCCCAAATTTCTGGGATTCCCTGAGCCTTAGGGATCCGGAATTTCTGGGATTCTCCAAGGGTTCAGGGACCCCAAATTTCTGGGACATTCTGAGCCCCAAAGATCCCAAATTCCTGGGACATTCCGAGCCCCAAGGATCCCGAATTTCTGGGATTCTCCAAGGGTTCAGGGATCCCAAATTCCTGGGATATTCTGAGCCCCAAGGAGAAGGGAATGGAATTCCCGGAGCTGGGAATGGAGGAAGGGAGAGCCGGGATCGGGGCTCCAATGGGGAGAGGAGGATCCCAAATTTCTGGGATGGTTGGAGCTCCAAGAATCCCAAATTTCCAGGACTTTCGGAGCCCTTGGGAAGCCCCAAGGATCCCAAATTTCTGGGATGTTCTGAGCTCCGATGATCCCAAATTTCTGGGATGGTTGGAGCTCCAAGGATCCCAAATTTCTGGGACTTTCCGAGCCCTTGGGAAGCCCCAAGGATCCCAAATTTCTGGGATTCTCCAAGGGCTCAGGAACGCCCTGGGATCCCAAATTCCTGGGACATTCCGAGCCCCAAGGATCCCGAATTTCTGGGACTTTCGGAGCCCTTGGGAAGCTCCAGGAATCCCAAATTTCTGGGATTCTCTGAGGGTTCAGGGATCCCAAATTTCTGGGATGGTGGGAGCTCCAAGGATCCCAAATTCCTGGGACATTCCAAGCCCTTGGGAAGCCACAAGGATCCCAAATTTCTGGGATTCCCTGAGCCTTAGGGATCCGGAATTTCTGGGATTCTCCAAGGGTTCTGGGACCCCAAATTTCTGGGACATTCTGAGCCCCAAAGATCCCAAATTCCTGGGACATTCCGAGCCCCAAGGATCCCGAATTTCTGGGATTCTCCAAGGGTTCAGGGATCCCAAATTCCTGGGATATTCTGAGCCCCAAGGATCCCAAATTCCTGGGATATTCTGAGCCCCAAGGAGAAGGGAATGGAATTCCCGGAGCTGGGAATGGAGGAAGGGAGAGCCGGGATCGGGGCTCCAATGGGGAGAGGAGGATCCCAAATTTCTGGGATGGTTGGAGCTCCAAGAATCCCAAATTTCCAGGACTTTCGGAGCCCTTGGGAAGCCCCAAGGATCCCAAATTTCTGGGATGTTCTGAGCTCCGATGATCCCAAATTTCTGGGATGGTTGGAGCTCCAAGGATCCCAAATTTCTGGGACTTTCCGAGCCCTTGGGAAGCCCCAAGGATCTCAAATTTCTGGGATTCTCCAAGGGCTCAGGAACGCCCTGGGATCCCAAATTCCTGGGACATTCCGAGCCCCAAGGATCCCACATTCCTGGGATTCCCTGAGCCCTTGGGAAGCTCCAGGAATCCCAAATTTCTGGGATTCTCTGAGGGTTCAGGGATCCCGAATTTCTGGGATGGTTGGAGCTCCAAGGATCCCAAATTCCTGGGACATTCCAAGCCCTTGGGAAGCCACAAGGATCCCAAATTTCTGGGATTCCCTGAGCCTTAGGGATCCGGAATTTCTGGGATTCTCCAAGGGTTCTGGGACCCCAAATTTCTGGGACATTCTGAGCCCCAAAGATCCCAAATTCCTGGGACATTCCGAGCCCCAAGGATCCAGAACTTCTGGGATTCTCCAAGGGTTCAGGGATCCCAAATTCCTGGGATATTCTGAGCCCCAAGGATCCCAAATTCCTGGGATATTCTGAGCCCCAAGGAGAAGGGAATGGAATTCCCGGAGCTGGGAATGGAGGAAGGGAGAGCCGGAATCGGGGCTCCAATGGGGAGAGGAGGATCCCAAATTTCTGGGATGGTTGGAGCTCCAAGGATCCCGAATTTCTGGGACTTTCGGAGCCCTTGGGAAGCCCCAAAGATCCCAAATTCCTGGGATTCTCCAAGGGCTCAGGAACACTCTGGGAGCCCAAATTTCTGGGACATTCGGAGCCCCAAGGATCCCAAATTTCTTGGATTCTCTCAGCCTTTGGGATCGCCCAATTCCTGGGATTCTCCGAAGGTTCAGGGCCACGCAAAGATCCCAAATTCCTGGCACATTCCGAGCCCTTGGGAAGCCCCAAGGATCCCACATTCCTGGGATTCCCTGAGCCCTTGGGATCCTGAATTTCTGGGATTCTCTGAGGGCTCAGGGACCCCAAATTTCTGGGACATTCTGAGCGGGATCAGCTCCTTTCCCATTCCCATTCCCATTCCTGATCCCGATCCCGTTCCCACCTCCCGGCTGCAGAGTGCAGGGCAGGACGTTCTCCCCAATCCCATTCCCATTCCCGATCCCATTCCCATTCCCGATCCCGATCCCATTCCTGATCCCATTCCCACCTCCCGGCTGCACGGTGCAGGGCAGGACGTTCTCCCCGTCCCCATTCCCATTCCCCATCCCATTCCCGATCCCATTCCTGATCCCATTCCTGATCCCGTTCCCGATCCCATTCCCGATCCCATTCCCGATCCCATTCCCGATCCCATTCCCGTTCCCATTCCCATTCCCACCTCCCGGCTGCACAGTGCAGGGCAGGACGTTCTCCCCGATCCCATTTCCAATCCCATTCCCATTCCCATTCCCGATCCCGAACCCGTTCCCGATCCCATTCCCGATCCCGATCCCGTTCCCGATCCCATTCCCACCTCCCAGCTGCATGGTGCAGGGCAGGACGTTCTCCCCGACCCCATTCCCATTCTCGATCCCGATCCCATTCCCACCTCCCGGCTGCACGGTGCAGGGCAGGACGTTCTCCCCGATCCCATTCCCATTCCCGATCCCATTCCCGTTCCCGATCCCGTTCCCGATCCCGTTCCCACCTCCCGGCTGCACAGTGCAGGGCAGGACGTTCTCCCCAACCCCATTCCCGATCCCAATCCCATTCCCGATCCCGATCCCGTTCCCACCTCCCGGCTGCACGGTGCAGGGCAGGACGTTCTCCCCAACCCCATTCCCGATCCTGATCCCATTCCCGATCCCAATCCCGATCCCATTCCCACCTCCCGGCTGCACCGTGCAGGGCAGGACGTTCTGCCCGATCCCATTCCCGATCCCGATCCCGATCCTGATCCTGTTCCCGTTCCCGTTCCCACCTCCCGGCTGCACGGTGCAGGGCAGGACGTTCTCCCCGATCCCATTCCCGATCCCATTCCCATTCCCGTTCCCGATCCCGTTCCCACCTCCCGGCTGCACGGTGCAGGGCAGGACGTTCTCCCCGACCCCATTCCCATTCCCGATCCCATTCCCGATCCCATTCCCGATCCCGATCCCGTTCCCACCTCCCGGCTGCACGGTGCAGGGCAGGACGTTCTCCCCGACCCCATTCCCATTCCCGATCCCATTCCCGATCCCATTCCCGATCCCGATCCCGTTCCCACCTCCCGGCTGCACGGTGCAGGGCAGGACGTTCTCCCCGACCCCATTCCCATTCCCGATCCCATTCCCGTTCCCGATCCCGTTCCCGATCCCGTTCCCACCTCCCGGCTGCACAGAGCAGGGCAGGACGTTCTGCCCGATCCCATTCCCGATCCCATTCCCGATCCCATTCCCGATCCCGTTCCCGTTCCCACCTCTCAGCTGCACGGTACAGGGCAGGACGTTCTCCCTGTGCCCATTCCCGATCCCATTCCTGACCCCATTCCCGATTCCGATCCCATTCCCGATCCCGATCCCATTCCCATTCCCGATCCCGTTCCTGATCCCGTTCCCACCTCCCGGCTGCACGGTGCAGGGCAGGACGTTCTCCCCGATCCCATTCCCAATCCCATTCCCGATCCCATTCCCATTCCCATTCCCGATCCTATTCCTGATCCTATTCCCACCTCCCGGCTGCACGGTGCAGGGCAGGATGTTCTCCCCAACCCCATTCCCGATCCCATTCCCATACCCGATCCCATTCCCGATCCCATTCCTGATCCCGTTCCCGATCCCATTCCCGATCCCATTCCCGTTCCCATTCCCATTCCCACCTCCCGGCTGCACAGTGCAGGGCAGGACGTTCTCCCCGTCCCCATTCCCATTCCCCATCCCATTCCCGATCCCATTCCTGATCCCATTCCTGATCCCGTTCCCGATCCCATTCCCGATCCCATTCCCGATCCCATTCCCGATCCCATTCCCATTCCCACCTCCCGGCTGCACAGTGCAGGGCAGGACATTCTCCCCGATCCCATTTCCAATCCCATTCCCATTCCCGATCCCGAACCCGTTCCCGATCCCATTCCCAATCCCGATCCCGTTCCCGATCCCATTCCCATTCCCGTTCCCGATCCCGTTCCCGATCCCGTTCCCACCTCCCGGCTGCACAGTGCAGGGCAGGACGTTCTCCCCAACCCCATTCCCGATCCCAATCCCATTCCCGATCCCGATCCCGTTCCCACCTCCCGGCTGCACGGTGCAGGGCAGGACGTTCTCCCCAACCCCATTCCCGATCCTGATCCCATTCCCGATCCCAATCCCGATCCCATTCCCACCTCCCGGCTGCACCGTGCAGGGCAGGACGTTCTGCCCGATCCCATTCCCGATCCCGATCCCGATCCTGATCCTGTTCCCGTTCCCGTTCCCACCTCCCGGCTGCACGGTGCAGGGCAGGACGTTCTCCCCGATCCCATTCCCGATCCCATTCCCATTCCCGTTCCCGATCCCGTTCCCACCTCCCGGCTGCACGGTGCAGGGCAGGACGTTCTCCCCGACCCCATTCCCATTCCCGATCCCATTCCCGATCCCATTCCCGATCCCGATCCCGTTCCCACCTCCCGGCTGCACGGTGCAGGGCAGGACGTTCTCCCCGACCCCATTCCCATTCCCGATCCCATTCCCGATCCCATTCCCGATCCCGATCCCGTTCCCACCTCCCGGCTGCACGGTGCAGGGCAGGACGTTCTCCCCGACCCCATTTCCAATCCCGATCCCATTCCCGTTCCCGATCCCGTTCCCGATCCCATTCCCAATCCCGATCCCGTTCCCGATCCCATTCCCACCTCCCAGCTGCACGGTGCAGGGCAGGACGTTCTCCCTGATCCCATTCCCATTCTCAATCCCGATCCCATTCCCACCTCCCGGCTGCACAGTGTAGGGCAGGACGTTCTCCCCAACCCCATTCCCGATCCCGTTCCTATTCCTGACCTCATTCCCGATCCCGATGCCATTCCCATTCCCGATCCCGTTCCTGATCCCGTTCCCACCTCCCGGCTGCACGGTGCAGGGCAGGACGTTCTCCCCAATCCCATTCCCATTCCCGATCCCATTCCCGATCCCATTCCCGATCCCATTCCCATTCCCGATCCCATACCCGATCCCATTCCCACCTCTCGGCTGCACGGTGCAGGGCAGGACATTCTCCCCGACCCCATTCCCATTCCCGATCCCATTCCCGATCCCATTCCCGATTCCGTTCCCGATCCCATTCCCACCTCCCGGCTGCACGGTGCAGGGCAGGACATTCTCCCCAATCCCATTCCCATTCCCGATCCCATTCCCGATCCCATTCCCGATCCCGATCCCGAACCGGTTCCCGATCCCATTCCCGATCCCATTCCCGTTCCCTTTCCCATTCCCACCTCCCGGCTGCACAGTTCAGGGCAGGACATTCTCCCCGATCCCATTTCCAATCCCATTCCCATTCCCATTCCCATTCCCGATCCCGTTCCCGATCTCGTTCCCACCTCCCGGCTGCACGGTGCAGGGCAGGACGTTCTCCCCAACCCCATTCCCGATCCCGATCCCATTCCCGATCCCATTCCCGATCCCATTCCCATTCCCATTCCCATTCCCGATCCCGATCCCGTTCCCACCTCCCGGCTGCACGGTGCAGGGCAGGACGTTCTCCCCGGCCGACAGCGACACGAAGAAGGCGAAGGGGATGAGCCACAGGCAGAAGGTGAAATAGGCCAGGACCTGCGGGAAGAGATTCCCAGAATTCCCTGATCCCGATCCCAGCGCCGGCCCTGGGCATTCCCGCGGGAATCCGGGATGGAGCTGCGGGATGGAGCTGCGGGATGGAGCTACGGGATGGAGCTGCGGGATGGAGCTGCGGGATGGAGCTGCGGGATGGAGCTCTGGGATAAAGCTCCGGGATAAATCTCTGGGATGGAGCTCTGGGATGGAGCTCCAGGATAAATCTCTAGGATAAATCTCCAGGATGGAGCTCTGGGATAAATCTCTGGGATGGAGCTCCGGGATAAAGCTCCGGGATGGAGCTCTGGGATGGAGCTCTGGGATGGAGCTCCAGGATAAAGCTCCGGGATGGAGCTCTGGGATAACGCTCCGGGATGGAGCTCCGGGATAACGCTCCGGGATAACATTCCGGGATGGAGCTCCGGGATAACGCTCCGGGATGGAGCTCCGGGATAACGCACCGGGATAACGCTCCGGGATGGAGCTCCGGGATAACACTCCGGGATGGAGCTCCGGGATGGAGCTCCAGGATGGAGCTCCGGGATAACGCTCCGGGATGGAGCTCCGGGATAACGCTCCGGGATAACGCTCCGGGATGGAGCTCCGGGATAACGCTCCGGGATGGAGCTCCGGGATGGAGCTCCTGGATAACGCTCCGGGATGGAGCTCCGGGATAACGCTCCGGGATGGAGCTCCGAGATAAATCTCCGGGATAACGCTCCGGGATAAAGCTCCGGGATGGAGCTCTGGGATAACGCTCCGGGATAACACTCCGGGATGGAGCTCCGGGATAACGCTCCGGGATGGAGCTCCGGGATGGAGCTCCTGGATAACGCTCCGGGATGGAGCTCCGGGATGGAGCTCCGGGATAACGCTCCGGGATGGAGCTCCGGGATAACGCTCCGGGATGGAGCTCTGGGATAACGCTCCGGGATAACGCTCCAGGATGGAGCTCCGGGATAACACTCCGGGATGGAGCTCCGGGATAACGCTCCGGGATGGAGCTCCGGGATAACGCTCCAGGATGGAGCTCTGGGATAACGCTCCGGGATGGAGCTCCGGGATAACGCTCCGGGATGGAGCTCCGGGATGGAGCTCCTGGATAACGCTCCGGGATGGAGCTCCGGGATAACGCTCCGGGATGGAGCTCTGGGATGGAGCTCCTGGATAACGCTCCGGGATGGAGCTCCGGGATAACGCTCCGGGATAACGCTCCGGGATAAATCTCCGGGATGGAGCTCCGGGATAACGCTCCGGGATGGAGCTCCGGGATAACGCTCCGGGATGGAGCTCTGGGATGGAGCTCCGGGATGGAGCTCTGGGATGGAGCTCTGGGATGGAGCTCCGGGATAACGCTCCGGGATGGAGCTCCGGGATAACGCTGGCAGCGCCTCTGCCGGGCTCCCGAACCGCTCCCCGCTCCTGCTGTTCCCGAATTCCCGAATTTTCCGGAAGGGATGGATGGATCCAGGGGACTCCTCGGGACAGTGGGATTGGACTGGAGCTCACTGGATTGATTTTCTTTGGATTTCATTTTTTATTGATTTTATTGGAATTTAATTTAATTTTAATTTAATTTTAGTTTATTATAATTTAATTTATTTTAATTTATTTTAATTTATTTTAATTCGATTTCACTTAATTTAATTTCATTTCTTTTCTTTGAATTTGAATTGAATTAAAAATTTCATTGCATTCATTTTACTTTCATTTAACGGAATTTGTTTTCATTTATTTTCATTTCTTTTACTTTATTTCTTTTATTTCCATTTCATTTATTTAACTTTCTTTTCATTTCACTTAAAGTTTTATTTATTTTATTTTATTTTATTTTATTTTATTTTATTTTATATTACTTCATTTTATTTCATTTTATTTCATTTTATTTTATTTTATTTTAAAATTAAAATTTAATTTATTTTAGTTTAGTTTAAATTTATTTTATTCTAATTTATGTAATTTATTTAATTTAATTTTTTAAATTTTTTATTTAATTTGAATTATTTTATTTTAATTTATTTTATTGATTTGATTTTTATTTTAATTTAATTTAATTTAATTTAATTTATTTTAGTTAAAATTTAGTTTCGTTTACTTTAAATTTATTCTATTTTATTTTAACTTAATTTAAATTTACTTTATTTTTTAAATTTTTATTTCAATTTAAATTATTTTCTTTTAATTTATTTTATTTGATTTTTATTTTATTTTATTTCTATTTTATTTTTCTTTAATTTTTTAAAATTTGATTTAAATTATTTTAATTTATTTTATTTTATCTCTTTGATTTGATTTTTATTTTAATTTACTTTATTTTTCTTTAATTTTTTAAAATTTGATTTAAATTATTTTATTTTATTTTATTTATTTTATTTTATTTTATTTATTTGATTTTTATTTTATTTTATTTTTCTTGCTTAATTTTTCTTTAATTTTTTAAAATTTGATTTAAATTATTTTAATTTACTTCCTTTTATTTTATTTTATTTTATTTTATTTTCATTTATTTTATTTTATTTTTATTTACTTTCTTTTTCTTTAAATTTGTTTTTAAAATGGGATTAAAATTATTTTAACTTATTCAAATTTATTCAAAGTTTATTCAAATTTCATTCCAATTTTATTCCAGTTTTATTCAATTTTTACTCCAATTTTATTCAAATTTAATTTTAATTTTTAAATTTCAGTCAAACTTTAGTCAAATTTTATTTGAATTTTTAATTTTTATTCGAATTTTATTCGAATTTTATTTGAATTTTTAATTTTTATTCAATTTTTATTCGAAATTTATTTGAATTTTTTATTTTTATTCAAATTTTATTCGAATTTTATTCGAATTTCAAATCTTATTCAAATCTTATTCAAATCTTATTCAAATTTTATTCGAATTTTATTTGAATTTTATTTGAATTTTAATTTTTATTCAAAACTTTATTCAAATTTTATTTGCATTTTTTATTTTTAGTCAAATTTTATTCGAATTTTATTTGCATTTTTTATTTTTATTCAAATTTTATTCGAATTTTATTTGAATTTTATTCAAATTTTATTCAAATTTTATTCAAATTTTATTCAAATTTTATTTGAATTTTTAAATTTTATTCTAATTTTATTCTAATTTTATTCAAACTTTACTTGAATTTTTATTTTTTTATTCAAATTTTATTCAAATTTTATTTGCATTTTTAAATTTTATTCGAATTTTATTCAAATTTTATTCAAATTTTATTTGAATTTTTAATTTTAATTCAAATTTTATTCGAATTTTATTTGCATTTTTCATTTTTATTCCATTTTTATTCCCATTTCATTCAAATCCCTCCATTCCCTTTCACTCCCTGATCCAACCTCCGGGAACCAGAGAATCCCAAACCCTTCCCGATCCCTTAAACTCCCGAAAAATCCCAAACCACCTCCAAAAAAACCCCAGATTTTCCCAAATTTCCATGGAATTTCCACCTCCAAGGAGCCCCTCTGGGAATGGGAATTTTTTACCAGCACTGAGAATTCCCAAAGGGAACAATTTAAGGTTCAACCCTCAAATAAAAAAAAAAACCTCGGGATCCAACCATTCCTTCCCATTTTCCCCAAATTTTCCCCTTTTAAAGGAATAACCCAACCTTGACATTCCATGGGAATTCCCGGGAAAATCCCAAACCTGCAGCTCCAGGAAGGCCAAAATCAGCCCCAACCCCTCCAAAATAAAAGAAAAAACAACCAGGAAAAAAAAATCGAAAAGAAAACAAAAAAAAACCTGAAAAAAGAAACCAAAAAAAACCCCCAAAAAACAAAAAAAACCTGAAAAAAAAACGAAAAAAAAACCTGAAAAAAAACCCAAAAAAACCCCAAAAGCCCAAAAAACCAAAAAAAACCCTGAAAAAAACCAAAAAAAAAATCAAAAAAACCCGAAAAAAACCCTGAAAAAAACCCAAAAAACCAAAAAACCTGAAAAAAACAAAAAAAAAAACAAAAAAAAACGAAAAAAACCAAAAAAAACCCCAAAAACAAAACAAAACAAAAAAAAAACCAAAAAACCAAAACACAAAAAAACCCAAAAAAAAAAAACCAAAAAACCCCCCAAAAAACAAAAAAAACAAAAAACCCCAAAAAAAACCCAAAAAAGAAAAAAAACAAACAAAAAAAACCCGAAAAACCCCAAAAAAAAACCAAAAAAACCCCGAAAAAAACCCGAAATAAAACAAAAAAAAAAACCAAAAAAACCCAACAACCCCCAAAAGAAACCGAAAAAAACCTGAAAAAAAACCCCAAAAAAACCAAAAAGAAAACCCGAAAAAAACCCAAAAAAAACCCCCAAAAAATCCCGAAAAAAACCCAAAAAACCCCGAAAAAAAACCAAAAAAAACCAAAAAAAACCCCCCAAAAAAGCGAAAAAAACCCAAAAAAAAACCTGAAAAAAAACAAACAAAAAACCCGAAAAAAACCAAAAAAAAACCCCAAAAAAACCCAACAACCCCCGAAAGAAACTGAAAAAAACCAAAAAAAAACCAAAAAAAACCCAAAAAGAAAACCCAAAAAAAACCCCAAAAAAAACTGAAAAAACAAAAAAAAACCCCAAAAAAACCAAAAAGAAAACCCGAAAAAAACAAAAAAAACCAAAAAACCCCTGAAAAAAACCCAAAAAAAATGAAAAATAAACCCAAAAAAACCCGAAAAAAAACGAAAAAAAAACCCAAAAAAACAAAACAAAAAACCCGAAAAAAACCAAAAGAAAAACCAAAAAAACCAAAAAAACCCCGAAAAAAAAGCAAAAAAACCCGAAAAAACCCAAAAAAACCCTGAAAAAAAACGAAAATAAACTAAAAAGAAAACCAAAAAACCAAAAAAAAACCCCCCAAAAAAACCCCAAAAAACCCCGAAAAAAACCCAAAAAAAACAAAAAAAAAAAAAACAAAAAAAAAGCAAAAAAAACCCGAAAAAAATAAACCAAAAAAAACAAAAAGAAACCCAAAAAAAACCAAACAAAAACCCCGAAAAAAAACCAAAAAAAAACCCAAAAAAACCCCCAAAAAAACCAAAAAAAACCTGAAAAAAACCCGAAAAAAAACAAAAATAAACCAAAAAAAAACCACAAAAAAAACAAAAAAAAAAACCCAAAAAATTCAAAAAAAACCGCCCCAAAAAAAAAAACAAAAAAAAAACCAAAAAAAACCCCGAAAAAAACCCCAAAAAACCCCGGGAAAAAAACAAAAAAAAACCCAAAAAAAACCAAAAAAAAAAAACGAAAAAAAAGCAAAAAAACCCGAAAAAACCCCAAAAAAAACCTGAAAAAAAACAAAAAAACCAAAAAGAAACCCAAAAAAAAAAAAAAAACGAAAAAAAACCAAAAAAAAAAAACAAAAAACCCCCCAAAAAAACAAAAAAAAACTGAAAAAAACCCGAAAAAAAACGAAAATAAACCAAAAAAAACAAAAAAAAAACCAAAAAAAACCCCAAAAAAAACCCAAAAAAATTCAAAAAAAACCGAAAAAACCCCAAAAAAACCCTGAAAAAAAAACCCAAAAAAAACCCCAAAAAAACCCCAAAAAAACCCCAAAAAAACCCCAAAAAAACCCCAAAAAAACCCAAAAATCCTGGAATTTCTTTCACATCCTTGCGAAAAAAAAATAGGGAAAAAACCCCCCCCCACAATTTCATGGATCAGCTGCTTCCCGAATTTTGCTCACCTCGGAGAAGAGGTAAAATTCCTCGGCAAAATATTGGAATGCCAGGTAATGATTGAGCACAACCAGCCCTGGAAAAAACGGGAAAAAAACCCGGGATCAGCACATTCCAAAGGGATATTCCCAAATTTTGGGAGTTATCCCAAATCCCTCCCAAACCTTTCCCCCCCCCCTAGGTTGGGAATTCCTGGGAATTTCGCCGGTGGATTCTTGGATTTAGGGGGATTTTTAGGGGATTTTTCGGAGGGGGTTGGGATGTGCAGTTCTTGGAATTCTGGGAGGTTTTGGGGTATTCGAGGATTTGAAATTTTTTGGGGTGTTTTGAGTTCCGAAGATCCCAAATTTCTGGGATGTTCTGAGAACTTGGGAAGCCCCAAACATCCCAAATTTCTGGGACATTCTGAGCCCCAAAGATCCCAAATTTCTGGGATGTTCTGAGCTCCGAAGATTCCAAATTTCTGGGATATTTTGAGCTCCAAAGATCCCAAATTTCTGGGATATTTTGAGCCCCAAAGATCCCAAATTTCTGGGATATTCTGAGCTCCAAAGATCCCAAATTTCTGGGATATTTTGAGCCCCAAAGATCCCAAATTTCTGGGATGTTCTGAGCCCCAAAGATCCCAAGTTTCTGGGACATTCTGAGCCCTTGGGAAGCCCCAAAGATCCCAAATTTCTGGGATATTCTGAGCCCCAAAGATCCCAAATTTCTGGGATGTTTTGAGCCCCAAAGATCCCAAATTTCTGGGACATTCTGAGCTCCAAAGATCCCAAATTTCTGGGATATTTTGAGCCCCAAAGATCCCAAATTTCTGGGATATTTTGAGCCCCAAAGATCCCAAATTTCTGGGATATTTTGAGCCCCAAAGATCCCAAATTTCTGGGATGTTCTGAGAACTTGGGAAGCCCCAAAGATCCCAAATTTCTGGGATTCTCTAAGACCTTGGGAAACCCCAAACATCCCAAATTTCTGGGATATTTTGAGCCCCAAAGATCCCAAATTTCTGGGATATTCTGAGCCCCGAAGATCCCAAATTTCTGGGGCATCCAGGAACCCCAAATTCCTGGGATTCTCTGGGGGTTTGGGGCATCCAAAGATCCCAAATTTCTGGGATATTTTGAGCTCCAAAGATCCCAAATTTCTGGGATGTTCTGAGCTCCAAAGATCCCAAATTTCTGGGGCATCCAGGAACCCCAAATTCCTGGGATTCTCTGGGGGTTTGGGGCATCCAAAGATCCCAAATTTCTGGGATGTTCTGAGCCCCGAAGATCCCAAATTTCTGGGATGTTTTGAGCTCCAAAGATCCCAAATTTCTGGGATATTTTGAGCCCCAAAGATCCCAAATTTCTGGGATGTTCTGAGCCCCAAAGATCCCAAATTTCTGGGATATTTTGAGCCCCAAAGATCCCAAATTTCTGGGATGTTCTGAGCCCCAAAGATCCCAAATTTCTGGGATGTTCTGAGCCCCAAAGATCCCAAATTTCTGGGATATTTTGAGCCCCAAAGATCCTGAATTTCTGGGATGTTCTGAGCTCCAAAGATCCCAAATTTCTGGGACATTCTGAGCCCTTGGGAAGCCCCAAAGATCCCAAATTTCTGGGATATTCTGAGCTCCAAAGATCCCAAATTTCTGGGATGTTCTGAGCCCTTGGGAAGCCCCAAAGATCCCAAATTTCCGGGACATTCTGAGCTCCGAAGATCCCAAATTTCTGGGATATTTTGAGCCCCAAAAATGCCAAATTTCTGGGATATTTTGAGCTCCAAAGATCCCAAATTTCTGGGATATTTTGAGCCCCAAAGATCCCAAATTTCTGGGACATTCTGAGCTCCAAAGATCCCAAATTTCTGGGATATTTTGAGCCCCAAAGATCCCAAATTTCTGGGATATTCGGAGCTCCAAAGATCCCAAATTTCCGGGACATTCTGAGCTCCGAAGATCCCAAATTTCTGGGATATTTTGAGCCCCAAAAATGCCAAATTTCTGGGATGTTCTGAGAACTTGGGAAGCCCCAAAGATCCCAAATTTCTGGGATTCTCTAAGACCTTGGGAAACCCCAAACATCCCAAATTTCTGGGATATTTTGAGCCCCAAAGATCCCAAATTTCTGGGACATTCTGAGCCCCGAAGATCCCAAATTTCTGGGGCATCCAGGAACCCCAAATTCCTGGGATTCTCTGGGGGTTTGGGGCATCCAAAGATCCCAAATTTCCGGGACATTCTGAGCCCCAAAGATCCCAAATTTCTGGGATGTTCTGAGCTCCAAAGATCCCAAATTTCTGGGATATTTTGAGCCCCAAAGATCCCAAATTTCTGGGATGTTTTGAGCCCCAAAGATCCCAAATTTCTGGGACATTCTGAGCTCCAAAGATCCCAAATTTCTGGGATATTTTGAGCCCCAAAGATCCCAAATTTCTGGGATATTCGGAGCTCCAAAGATCCCAAATTTCTGGGATATTTTGAGCCCCAAAAATGCCAAATTTCTGGGATATTTTGAGCTCCAAAGATCCCAAATTTCTGGGATATTTTGAGCCCCGAAGATCCCAAATTTCTGGGATATTTTGAGCCCCAAAGATCCCAAATTTCTGGGATATTTTGAGCCCCAAAGATCCCAAATTTCTGGGATGTTCTGAGCTCCGAAGATCCCAAATTTCTGGGATGTTCTGAGCCCCGAAGATCCCAAATTTCTGGGATATTTTGAGCCCCAAAGATCCCAAATTTCTGGGATATTTTGAGCCCCAAAGATCCCAAATTTCTGGGATGTTCTGAGCTCCGAAGATCCCAAATTTCTGGGATGTTCTGAGCTCCAAAGATCCCAAATTTCTGGGATATTTTGAGCCCCAAAGATGCCAAATTTCTGGGACATTCTGAGCTCCAAAGATCCCAAATTTCTGCGACAATCAGGGACCCCCAATCCCTGGAATTCTCTGAACCTTCAGGACCCCCAAAGATCCCAAATTTCTGGGACATTCTTTGCCCTTGGGAACTCCCAGGGATCCCAAATTTCTGGGGCACCCAGGAATCCCAAATTCCTGGGATTTTCTGAGTCTTTGGGGCACTCAGGGTTCCAAAATTCCTGGGATTTTCTGGGGGTTTGGGGCACCCCAAGATCCCAAATTTCTGGGACAATCAGGGACCCCCAACCCCTGGAATTCTCTGAACCTTCGGGACCCTCAAAAATCCCAAATTTCTGGGACATTCTGAGCCCCAAAGATCCCAAATTTCTGGGATATTCTGAGAACTTGGGAAGCCCCAAAGATCCCAAATTTCCAGGACAATCTGAGCCCTTGGGAAGCCCCAAAGATCCCAAATTTCTGGGACATTCTGAGCTCCAAAGATCCCAAATTTCTGGGACAATCAGGAATCCAAAATTCCTGGGATTTTCTGGAGGTTTGGGGCACCCCAAGATCCCAAATTTCCGGGACAATCAGGACTCCCCAACCCTTGGAATTCTCTGAGCCTTTGGGACATCCAAAGATCCCAAATTTCTGGGATATTCTGAGCCCTTGGGAAGCCCCAAACATCCCAAATTTCTGGGACAATCTGAGCCCTTGGGAACTCCCAGGGATCCCAAATTTCTGGGATATTCTGAGCTCCAAAGATCCTGAATTTCTGGGATATTCTGAGTCCTTGGGAAGCCCCAAAGATCCCAAATTTCTGGGACAATCTGAGCCCCAAAGATCCCAAATTTCTGCGACAATCAGGACTCCCCAACCCCTGGAATTCTCTGAACCTTCAGGACCCCCAAAGATCCCAAATTTCCAGGACATTCCAAACCCTCGGAACAACGTGAAGCAAGACTTCAGCTCCCTCCCAAACCCAAAGCCAAACCCAAACCCAAACCAGGAATTCCAGAAGATTCCCCAGGAAACCCAAAATTCCCAGAAAAACCCCAACATTCCCCACCTCCCTCAAAAAAAAAAAAAAAAACCCATCCCAAAGCTCCAAGTCCTTCCCAAAGCTGGCAAAATTCCCAAATTTTTCCCCACTCCTTTTGACCTGGGCAAAGGGCAACTCCCTCCCTTTCCCTAAAGCCATTCCCAAGTTTTTCCCCAAATTCCAGGATGGAATGAAGATTCCCCTCCCCCCCCCTCACCGCAGGATAGGATGAAGTTGGAGGAGGTGAGGACGATGAAAGGGAAAGTTTGGAGCAATCCGAAGTAAACGAGGTTGGTGAAGAGCCCCACTCCCACCAGGAATCCCGGGAATTGCTCGAACAGGTACAGCCCCACCAGCACGGCCGAGGAAAACTGGGAATAAAAGCAGGGAAAAAGAGGGAATGGAGGACGGAAGGAGAGGATTTCTGGGAGGAGCTTCGTTCTCGGGGAGCAGCAAGGGTTGGGAGATTCGGGGGATGTTCTGAGATGCAGAGATCGCAAATTTCTGGGATTCTCTAAGACCTTGGGAACCCACAAAGATCCCAAATTTCTGGGATGTTCTGAGCTCCAAAGATCCCAAATTTCTGGGATTCCTTAAGACCTTGGGAACCCCCAAAGATCCCAGATTTCTGGGATGTTCTGAGCTCCGAAGATCCCAAATTTCTGGGATATTCTGAGCTCCAAAGATCCCAAATTTCTGGGATGTTCTGAGCTCCAAAAATCCCAGATTTCTGGGGTTCCTTAAGACCTTGGGAACCCCCAAAGATCCCAAATTTCTGGGACGTTCTGAGCCCCAAAGATCCCAAATTTCTGGGATGTTCTGAGATCCAAAAATCGCAGATTTCTGGGATTCTCTAAGACCTTGGGAACCCCCAAAGATCCCAAATTTCTGGGATATTCTGAGCCCCAAAGATCCCAAATTCCTGGGACATTCCGAGCCCCAAGGATCCCAAATTTCTGGGACGTTCTGAGACCCAAAGATCCCAAATTTCTGGGATTCTCTAAGACCTTGAGAACCCACAAAGATCCCAAATTTCTGGGATGTTCTGAGCTCCAAAGATCCCAGATTTCTGGGATTCTCTAAGACCTTGGGAACCCCCAAAGATCCCAAATTTCTGGGACATTCTGAGCTCCAAAGATCCCAAATTCCGGGAATGTTCTGAGCTCCAAAAATCCCAGATTTCTGGGATTCTCTAAGACCTTGGGAACCCCCAAAGATCCCAGATTTCTGGGATGTTCTGAGCTCCGAAGATCCCAAATTTCTGGGATATTCTGAGCCCCAAAGATCCCAAATTTCTGGGACGTTCTAAGCCCCAAGGATTCCAGATTTCTGGGATTCCTTAAGACCTTGGGAACCCCCAGAGATCCCAAATTTCTGGGACCTTCTGAGCTCCAAAGATCCCAAATTCCTGGGACATTCTGAGCCCCAAAGATCCCAAATTTCTGGGACATTCTGAGAACTTGGGAACCCCCAGAGATCCCAAATTTCTGAGATGTTCTGAGAACTTGGGAACCCCCAAAGATCCCAAATTTCTGGGATGTTCTGAGCTCCAAAGATCCCAAATTTCTGGGATGTTCTGAGCTCCAAAAATCCCAGATTTCTGGGATTCTCTAAGACCTTGGGAACCCCCAAAGATCCCAAATTTCTGGGATGTTCTGAGCTCCAAAGATCCCAAATTTCTGGGACATTCTGAGAACTTGGGAAACCCCAAAGATCCCAAATTTCTGGGATTCTCTGAGACCTTGGGAACCCACAAAGATCCCAAATTTCTGGGATGTTCCGAGAACTTGGGACCCCCAAAGATCCCAAATTTCTGGGACCTTCTGAGCTCCAAAGATCCCAAATTTCTGGGATGTTCCGAGAACTTGGGACCCCCAAAGATCCCAAATTTCTGGGATATTCTGAGCCCCAAAGATCCCAAATTTCTGGGACATTCTGAGAACTTGGGAACCCCCAGAGATCCCAAATTTCTGGGATGTTCTGAGAACTTGGGAAACCCCAAAGATTCCAAATTTCTGGGACGTTCTGAGACCCTGGGATCCCAAATTTCTGGGATATTCTGAGAACTTGGGAACCCCCAAAGATCCCAGATTTCTGGGACCTTCTGAGCTCCAAAGATCCCAAGTTTCTGGGATGTTCTGAGCTCCAAAGATCCCAAATTTCTGGGATGTTCTGAGATCCAAAAATCCCAGATTTCTGGGATTCTCTAAGACCTTGGGAACCCCCAAAGATCCCAAATTTCTGGGATTCTCTGAGACCTTGGGAACCCACAAAGATCCCAAATTTCTGGGACATTCTGAGAACTTGGGAAACCCCAAAGATCCCAAATTTCTGGGATGTTCTGAGCCCCAAAGATCCCAAATTTCTGGGATGTTCTGAGCCCCAAGGAACCTGAATTTCTGGGACAATCTGAGCCCTTGGGAACCCACAAAGATCCCAAATTTCTGGGACATTCTGAGACCCAAAGATCCCAAATTTCTGGGATATTCTGAGAACTTGGGAAACCCCCAAAGATCCCAAATTTCTGGGACATTTTGAGACCCAAAGATCCCAAATTTCTGGGATATTCTGAGCCCCAAAGATCCCAAATTTCTGGGACATTCTGAGAACTTGGGAACCTCCAAAGATCCCAGATTTCTGGGATTCTCTGAGACCTTGGGAACCCCCAAAGATCCCAAATTTCTGGGACGTTCTGAGCCCCAAAGATCCCAAATTTCTGGGATATTCTGGGCCCCAAAGATCCCAGATTTCTGGGATTCTCTAAGACCTTGGGAACCCCCAAAGATCCCAAATTTCTGGGATATTCTAAGCCCCAAGGATTCCAGATTTCTGGGGTTCCTTAAGACCTTGGGAACCCCCAAAGATCCCAGATTTCTGGGACCTTCTGAGCCCCAAAGATCCCAAATTTCTGGGCCATTCTGAGCCCCAAAGATCCCAAATTTCTGGGCCATTCTGAACCCCAAAGATCCCAAATTTCTGGGCCGTTCTGAGCCCCAAAGATCCCAAATTTCCGGGACATTCTGAGAACTTGACAACAGGTAACCGAACCACCCCCACCACCCCCAACCTTTTTCCCAGGAATCAGCAGATTCCCAAAAGTCCATCCCATCATCCAACCCCCCCCCCCCATTCCACGTCACGGCTGCTCTGCTTTCCCAACGGGGCCGGGAAGAATTCCCGGCTGGGAATTCCCGGCTGGAATTTTCGGGACTCACCCAGATCATGTATTTGATGATCCTCCTGGTGACCACCGTGTACTCCTCGATGAGCTCTGCCAGGTAGTAGAGCCCGGCCGCTGTGGGGACAGGACAGGGGGCACCGCTGGCACCGCTGGCACCGCTGGCACCGCCCCACAGCGGCGCCGGGGGGCATTCGGGGACACCCCAAATGTGTTCCGGCAGCTGGGAACACTCAGGGACACCGGAGGTTGGGGGTGCTCAGGGATGGGAGATCCCTGCGGGAATTTAAGGGGTGGGGACAGCCAGGGGCGTCAAATTTATGGGGTGTTCTGAGGGCTCGGGGATACCCAGGGGCGTCAAATTTATGGGGTGTTCTGAGGGCTCGGGGATACCCAGGGGCGTCAAATTTATGGGGTGTTCTGAGGGCTCGGGGATACCCAGGGGCATCAAATCCATGGGGTGTTCTGAGGGCTTGGGGACACCCAGGGACCCCAAATCCATGGGGTGTTCTGAGGGCTCGGGGACACCCAGGGACCCCAAATCCATGGGGTGTTCTGAGGGCTTGGGGACACTCAGGGACCCCAAATTTTGGGGACATTCTGAGGGCTCGGGGACATCCAGGGACCTCAAATCCATGGGATATGCAAAGGGCTCAGGGACATCCAGGGACCCCAAATGTTGGGGACATTCTGAGGGCTTGGGGACACCCAGGGGCATCAAATTTATGGGGTGTTCTGAGGGCTCGGGGACACCCAGGGACCCCAAATCTATGGGGTGTTCTGAGGGCTCAGGGACACTCAGGGGCATCAAATTTATGGGGTGTTCTGAGGGCTTGGGGACACCCAGGGACCCCAAATTTTGGGGACACCCTGAGGGCTTGGGGACATCCAGGGACCTCAAATCCATGGGGTATTCTGAGGGCTTGGGGACATCCAGGGACCCCGAATTTCAGGGTCACTTTGAGCTCTCAGGGAAACCCAGGGACCCCATATCTTGGGGACACTCTGAGGGCTTAGGGACACTCACGGACCCCAAATGTTGGGGACATTCTGAGGGCTCGGGGACACTCAGGGACCCCAAATTTATGGGGTGTTCTGAGGGCTTGGGGATACCCAGGGACCTCAAATCTATGGGGTGTTCTGAGGGCTTGGGGACACCCAGGGATCCCAAATCTATGGGGTGTTCTGAGGGCTCGGGGACATCCAGGGACCCCAAATTTTGGGGACGTTCTGAGGGCTTGGGGACATCCTGAGGGCTCAGGGACACCCAGGGACCCCAAATCCTGAGGACACCCTGAGCCCTCAGGGACACCCGGGAACCCCAAATCCTGGGGACACCCTGAGCCCTCAGGGACACCGAGAGACCCCAAATCCTGGGGACACCCTGAGCCCTCAGGGACACCCAGGAACCCCAAATCCTGAGGACACCCTGAGCCCTCAGGGACACCCAGAGACCCCAAATCCTGGGGACACCCTGAGCCCTCAGGGACACCCAGGGACCCCAATCTTAGGATCACTCCGAGCCCTCAGGGACACCCAGGGATCCCAAATCCTGGGGACACCCTGAGGGCTCAGGGACACCCAGGGATCCCAAATCCTGGGGACACCCTGAGGGCTCGGGGACACCCAGGAACCCCAAATGTCAGGGTCACTCCGAGCCCTCAGGGACACCCAGGGACCCCAAATCCTGGGGACACTCTGAGGGCTCAGGGACACCCAGGGACCCCAATCTTAGGGTCACTCCGAGCCCTCAGGGACACCCAGGGATCCCAAATCCTGGGGACACCCTGAGCCCTCAGGGACACCCAGGGACCCCAAATCCTGGGGACACCCTGAGCCCTCAGGGACACCCAGGGACCCCAATCTTAGGATCACTCCGAGCCCTCAGGGACACCCAGGGATCCCAAATCCTGGGGACACCCTGAGGGCTCGGGGACACCCAGGAACCCCAAATGTCAGGGTCACTCCGAGCCCTCAGGGACACCCAGGGACCCCAAATCCTGGGGACACTCTGAGGGCTCAGGGACACCCAGGGACCCCAATCTTAGGGTCACTCCAAGCCCTCAGGGACACCCGGGAACTCCCGCAATCCCCGCAACACCCGCGCCTTCCCCCCGCGCCCTCACCCTTGCCCTTCCCCCCCCGATATATCGCGACACGCCCCGGCCCAACCCCGCGGCCCAACCCCCTCCCGAAGCTCCCGGAACCGCCGGGGCGCTCTCACCGATGGCCAGGGTGACGAAAGCCACCTGCACGAGCAGGGACAGCCAGCTGAGCACGTACATGAACCACATGGCGGGGCCGGGCCGGGCCGCGGCCGCTCCCGGAGCTGTTCCCGGTGCCGCTCCCGCTGCCGGGCCCGGCGCTGCTGCCGGGAACACGCGGCGCCGGAACCAACGAGACGCTGGGGGCGGGGCGGTGCTCGCCCGTGACAGCGCCCCCTGCAGGAGTGGAGGACTCGGCACGGGCCAGGAGAACCAGCGGGATCACCCCAAAAGCGAGGGGGGGGGGGACCCCAAAAGCGAAGGGGGACCCCAAAAAACGACGGGGAGACCCCAGAACTGTGTGGGGAGGCCTGAACTGTGTCGAGAATGTCCCCAAAACTGTGCAGGGAGCCGTAAAACCCTACAGGGAGCCCCCAAACCGTGAAGGAAACCCCGAAACACAAAGGGAACCCCCCCCAAAAAAATTGTTCAGGGAGGCCTCAAAACCCTACAGAGACCCCAAAACGTGGGGGGGGGGACCCCAAAACTGTGTGGGGACCCCCTAAATCCATGTAGGGACCCCCCCTCCGGGCACACTGGTCTGTACTGGGAGGCGCTGGGAGGGTTTTGGGGTGCGGGTGGGAGTCCCTCACTGCGGGGGGCTCCTTTTGGGGTCTTGGGGTCGTTTTGGGGTGCAGGGTGGGGTCGTTTTGGGGTGCTGGGGGTTCCTTTTTGGGGTCCCGGGGCTCCTTTTGGGGTGCTCGTTTTAGGGATCCTGGAGGGCTCCTTTTGGGGTGCTGGGGGTTCCTTTTTGGGGTCGTGGGGGGCTCGTTTTAGGGGTGCAGGGGGTTCCTTTTGGGGTGCAGGGTGGGCTCGTTTTGGGGTGCTCGTTTTAGGGGACCCGGGGGGCTCCTTTTGGGGTGGTGCGGGTTCATTTTGGGGTGCCGGGGGGTCCTTTTTGGGGTTCCGGGGCTCCTTTTGGGGTGCTCGTTTTAGGGGACCCGGAGGGCTCCTTTTGGGGTGCTGTGGGTTCATTTTGGGGTGCCGGAGGTTCCTTTTTGGGGTCGTGGGGGGCTCGTTTTAGGGGTCCTGGGGGTTCTTTTTGGGGTCCTGACGCTCATTTCGGGGTCGCGGGGCTCATTTTGGGGTCCCGGGGCTCCTTTTGGGGCGCTCGTTTTAGGGGTCCAGCGCGGCTCCTTTTGGGGTGCTGGGGGTTCATTTTGGGGTCCTGGGGCTCCTTTTGGGGCTGCTGTGGGGTTCATTTTGGGGTCCTGGGGCTCATTTTGGGGTTCTCCTTTTAGGGATCCCCGTGTGAGTTCATTTTGGGGTGCCGGAGGTTCCTTTTTGGGGTCCTGGGGGGTTCAATTTGGGGTTTCTGGGGGGTTTCGTTTTAGAGGTCCTGGGGGTTCATTTTTGGGTCCTGAGGGCTCCTTTTGGGGTGCTCCTTTTAGGGGTCCTGGGGGGCTCCTTTTGGGGTGGTGCGGGTTCATTTTGGGGTCGTGGGGCTCGTTTTGGGGTGCTGAGGGCTCATTTTAGGGGTGCTGGGGGGTTCATTTTGGGGTTTCTGGGGGATTTCGTTTTAGGGGTCCAGCGCGGCTGCTTTTGGGGTGCTGGGGGTTCCTTTTTGGGGGTCCTGGGGGTTCATTTTTGGGTGCTGGGGGCTCATTTTGGGGTCCTGGGGCTCCTTTTGGGGCGCTCGTTTTAGGGGTCCCGGGGGGCTCCTTTTGGGGTGCTGGGGGTTCCTTTTTTGGGATCCTGGGGGGTTCATTTTGGGGTCCTGGGGGGGTTTCGGTTTAGGGGTCCAGCGCGGCTCCTTTTGGGGTGCTGGGGGTTCCTTTTTTGGGGTTTCTGGGGGGTTCATTTTGGGTGCTGGGGGCTCATTTTGGGGTCCCGGGGCTCGTTTTGGGGTGCCGGAGGTTCCTTTTTTGGGGTCCTGGGGGTTCATTTTGGGGTTTCTGGGGGATTTCGTTTTAGGGGTCCAGAGCGGCTCCTTTTGGGGTGCTGGGGGTTCCTTTTTGGGGTCCTGGGGCTCGTTTTGGGGTTCTCCTTTTAGGGATCCCGGTGTGGGCTCATTTTGAGGTGCCGGAGGTTCCTTTTTTGGGGTTTCTGGGGGGTTCATTTTGGGGTTTCTGGGGGGTTTCGTTTTAGGGGTCCAGCGCGGCTCCTTTTGGGGTGCTGGGGGTTCCTTTTTGGGGGTCCTGGGGGTTCATTTTTGGGTGCTGGGGGCTCATTTTGGGGTCCTGGGGCTCCTTTTGGGGCGCTCGTTTTAGGGGTCCCGGGGGGCTCCTTTTGGGGTGCTGGGGGTTCCTTTTTTGGGATCCTGGGGGGTTCATTTTGGGGTCCTGGGGGGGTTTCGGTTTAGGGGTCCAGCGCGGCTCCTTTTGGGGTGCTGGGGGTTCCTTTTTTGGGGTTTCTGGGGGGTTCATTTTGGGTGCTGGGGGCTCATTTTGGGGTCCCGGGGCTCGTTTTGGGGTGCCGGAGGTTCCTTTTTTGGGGTCCTGGGGGTTCATTTTGGGGTTTCTGGGGGATTTCGTTTTAGGGGTCCAGAGCGGCTCCTTTTGGGGTGCTGGGGGTTCCTTTTTGGGGTCCTGGGGCTCGTTTTGGGGTTCTCCTTTTAGGGATCCCGGTGTGGGCTCATTTTGAGGTGCCGGAGGTTCCTTTTTTGGGGTTTCTGGGGGGTTCATTTTGGGGTTTCTGGGGGGTTTCGTTTTAGGGGTCCAGCGCGGCTCCTTTTGGGGTGCTGGGGGTTCCTTTTTGGGGTCCTGGGGGTTCATTTTTGGGTGCTGGGGGCTCATTTTGGGGTCCTGGGGCTCCTTTTGGGGCGCTCGTTTTAGGGGTCCCGGGGGGCTCCTTTTGGGGTGCTGGGGGTTCATTTTGGGGTGCCGGAGGTTCCTTTTTGGGGTCATGGGGGTTCATTTTGGGGTCCTGGGGGGGTTTCGTTTTAGGGGTCCTGACGCTCCTTTTGGGGTGCTGGGGGTTCCTTTTTTGGGGTATCTGGGGGTTCATTTTTGGGTGCTGGGGGCTCATTTTGGGGTGCTGGGGGTTCCTTTTTTGGGGTATCTGGGGATTCATTTTGGGGTCCTGGGGCGCTCCTTTTGGGGTGCTGGGGGGGTTCATTTTGGGGTTCATTTTGGGCTCCTTTTGGGGTTCCCGGGGGCGGGGGGCAATGACACCCACACCCCACAGCACCCCATTATTTTAGGGGTGCCCTTGATCCCCCCCAAAATGAGACCCCCCCCTCCTTTTTGGGACCCCCTGCGTCACCCCAAAACTCACCCTGGGGACCGGAGGGGGGGACAAAAAGGGGGCCCCGTGTCCCCCCTTTCCCGGGGGGTCCCGTTTTCCCCACAAATCCCCTTTTCCTGCCCTTTTTGGGGAGCCCTGAGGACTCCAGGGACCCCAAATAGCCCAGACACCCCAAATCCTCCGGGTTTTTGCCCTTTTTGGGGTTTTTTTTAGGGTTTTTTTCCCCCTTTTTTTGGTTTTTTTTTTGGTTTTTTTTGTGGGGCTTTTTTTCCCTCCTTTTTTGGTTTTTTGGGTTTTTTTTAGGGCTTTTCCCCCCCCTTTTCTGGGTTTTTTTTTAGGGCTTTTTTCCCCCTTTTTTGGTTTTTTTTTTAGGGCTTTTTCCCCCCTTTTTCTGGTTTTTTTTTTTTTAGGGCTTTTTTTTTCTCCTTTTTTAGGTTTTTTTGGGGTTTTTTTAGAGCTTTTTTCCCCCCCTTTTTTTGTTTTTTTTCGGGCTTTTCCCTCCCTTTTTTGTTTTTTTTTTAGGGCTTTTTTCCTCCTTTTTTTTTGTTTTTTGGGGGTTTTTTAGAGATTTTCCCCCCCTTTTTTGGTTTTTTTTTTAGGGCTTTTTTCCTCCTTTTTTTTTGTTTTTGGGGGGTTTTTTAGAGCTTTTTCCCCCCTTTTTTGGCTTTTTTTTAGGGCTTTTTTTCCCTCCTTTATTTTGGTTTTTTTGGGGTTTTTTAGAGCTTTTCCCCCCTTTTTTGGTTTTTTTTAGGGCTTTTTTCCTCCTTTTTTTTGCTTTTTTTTGGGTTTTTTTAGAGCTTTTTCCCCCTTTTTTGTTTTTTTAGAGCTTTTTCCCCCCTTTTTTTTGTTTTTTTAGGGCTTTTTCCCCTCCTTTTTTGGTTTTTTTTAGGGCTTTTTTTCCCTCCTTTTTTTTGTTTTTTTGGGGGGTTTTTTTAGAGCTTTTTCCCCCCTTTTTTGGCTTTTTTTTTAGGGCTTTTTTTCCCTCCTTTATTTTGGTTTTTTGGGGTTTTTTTAGCGCTTTTTCCCCCCTTTTTTGGTTTTCTTTAGGGCTTTTTTTCCTCCTTTTTATTGTTTTTTTGGGGGTTTTTTAGAGCTTTCCCCCCCCTTTTTTGGCTTTTTTTTTAGGGCTTTTTTTCCCTCCTTTATTTTGGTTTTTTTGGGGTTTTTTAGAGCTTTTCCCCCCCTTTTTTGGTTTTTTTTAGGGCTTTTTTCCTCCTTTTTTTGCTTTTTTTTGGGTTTTTTTAGAGCTTTTTCCCCCTTCTTTGTTTTTTTAGAGCTTTTTTCCCCCTTTTTTTTGTTTTTTTAGGGCTTTTTCCCCTCCTTTTTTGGTTTTTCTTAGGGCTTTTTTTCCCTCCTTTTTTTTGTTTTTTTGGGGGTTTTTTTTAGAGCTTTTTCCCTCATTTTTTGGTTTTTTTTTAGGGCTTTTTTTCCCTCCTTTATTTTGGTCTTTTGGGATTTTTTTAGCGCTTTTTCCCCCATTTTTTGGTTTTCTTTAGGGCTTTTTTTCCTCCTTTTTATTGGTTTTTTGGGGGTTTTTTTAGAGCTTTTTCCCCCCTTTTTTGGTTTTTTAGGGCTTTTTTCCCCCCTTCTTTGTTTGTTTTTTTAGGGCTTTTTTCCTCCTTTTTTTTGGTTTTTTGGGGGTTTTTTAGAGCTTTTTCCCCCCTTTTTTTGTTTTTGTTTTTTTTTAGGGCTTTTTCCCCCCTTTTTTGGTTTTTTAAGAGCTTCCCCACCCCTTTTTTTTGGTTTTTTAGGGCTTTTTCCCCTCTTTTTTTTGTTCGTTTTTTTTTAATTTTTGGGGGTTTTTTTTAGGGATTCCTCCCCCTTTTCGGGGCGTTATTTTTCGGGATTCTCCTTTCCCCTTTCCGGGGTTATTTCTGTGTTTTCCCAGCTCCGCCCCGCAGCCCGCGGAGCTCCCGCCGGGAGCTGCCGGCCGATCCAGCCGTGACAAATTCCCTTTTCCCGGCTTTTGGATGGCTCTGGCCGAGCTTCCCGCGGCCTCGCCCCAAACCCGCTCCCCAATCCCTCAGGACGGGGCTTTTCCCCCCCTCATCCCCCCCACGCACGGGATTTTCCCACCCCCAAATCCCCCTCCCCAAATCCCCGTCCCCAAATCCCCCTCCCCAAATCCCCGTCCCCAAATCCCCCTCCCCAAATCCCCCTCCCCAAATTCCCCTCCCCAAATCCCCCTCCCCAAATCCCCCTCCCCAAATCCCCGTCCCTAAATCCCCGTCCCCAAATCCCCGTCCCCAAATCCCCATCCCCAAATCCCCCTCCCCAAATCCCTCCTGTCCGGAGCTTCCTCCCCTCCTTCCACCCCCAGCCCTGAGCTTTGCCCTCCTCATCCCACATTCCCACATTCCCACATTCCCACATTCCCATATTCCCGTATTCCCATATTCCCATTCCCACTCCCATTCCAACATTCCCATCCCACATTCCCATTCCCATTCCCACATTCCCACATCCCCACATTCCCATATTCCCATTCCCACATCCCCATTCCCACATTCCCATATTCCCATATTCCCATTCCCACATTCCCACATTCCCACATTCCCACATTCCCATTCCCGTATTCCCATTCCCACTCCCATTCCCACATTCCCATCCCACATTCCCATTCCCATTCCCATATTCCCACATTCCCATATTCCCCCATTCCCACATCCCCGTCCCCATTCCCACTCCCATTCCCATTCCCATTCCCATATTCCCACATTCCCATCCCTTTTCCCATCCCCACATTCCCATTCCAATATTCCCATTCCCACATCCCCATCCCCACATTCCCATTCCAATATTCCCATATTCCCATTCCCACATTCCCATTCCCACTCCCATTCCCATATTCCCATCACCATTCCCACATTCCCATTCCCACATTCCCATTCCTACATTCCCGCTCCCATCCCCATTCCCACTCCTACATTCCCATTCCCACATTCCCACATTCCCATATTCCCACATTCCCATATTCCCATATTCCCATTCCCACTCCCATTCCAACATTCCCACTCCCATTCTCATTCCCATTCCCCCATTCCCACATCCCCGTCCCCATCCCCATATTCCCATTCCCACATTCCCATCCCACATTCCCATATTCCCATCCCTATTCCCATCCCCACATTTCCATTCCCACATTCCCATTCCCACTCCCATTCCCACTCCCATTCCCACTCCCACTCCCACATTCCCATCCCCATTCCCATATTCCCATTCTCATATTCCCATTCCCACATCCCCATTCCCCCATTCCCACATCCCCATTCCCATTCCCACATTCCCACACTCCCACATTCCCATATTCCCATCCCTATTCCCATTCCCACATTCCCATCCCAACACTCCCATTCCCATATTCCCATATTCCCATCCCCATTCCCACATCCCCACATCCCCATCCCCACATTCCCATTCCCATATTCCCATCCCCACATCCCCATTCCCACATTCCCACATTCCCATTCCCATATTCCCATTCCCACATTCCCACATTCCCACATTCCCATATTCCCATTCCCGTCCCCATTCCCATTCCCATTCCCATCCCCACATTCCCACATTCCCATTCCCATCCCCATTCCCACATTCCCACTCCCATTCCCATATTCCCATATTCCCATTCCCGTCCCCATTCCCATTCCCACATTCCCATATTCTCATCCCCATCCCCATTCCCACATCCCCACCCCCATATTCCCATCCCCACATTCCCACTCCCATTCCAACATTCCCATTCCCACATTCCCATTCCCATATCCGCATTCCCACATCCCCATATTCCCATTCCCACATTCCCATCCCACATTCCCATATTCCCATCCCTATTCCCATCCCCATATTCCCATTCCCATCCCCATTCCCAGATCCCCACATTCCCATTCCCATTCCCATATTCCCATTCCCATTCCCACATTCCCATTCCAACGTCCCCATTCCCACATCCCCATCCCCATATTCCCATTCCCATTCCAACGTCCCCATTCCCACATCCCCATCCCCATATTCCCATTCCCATTCCCATTCCCATTCCCATCCCCATTCCTATTCCCATTCCCACCCCCCAGAGCTTTCCCCGGCCCTTTGGGTCTGGGGGAGCAGCCGGGAATGGGGAAGGGAGGGATCAATCAGGAGGGATTGGGATCAATCAGGAGGGATTGGGATCAATCGGGGAGGATTGGGATCAATCGGGGAGGATTGGGGTGATCAGGAGGGATTGGGATCAATCGGGGAGGATTGGGGTGATCAGGAGGGATTGGGATCAATCGGGGAGAATTGGGATCAATCCGGGAGGATGGGGGATCAATCAGGAAGGATGGGGGTGATCAGGAGGGATTGGGATCAATCGGGGAGGATTGCGATCAATTGGGGAGGATGGGGAATCAATCAGGAAGGATGGGGGCGATCAGGAGGGATTGGGATCAATCGGGGAGGATTGGGATCAATCGGGGAGGATGGGGGATCAATCAGGAAGGATGGGGGTGATCAGGAGGGATTGGGAACAGTCGGGAAGGATGGAAGTGATCAGGAGGGATTGGGATCAATTGAGGAGGATTGGGATCAATCGGGGAGGATGGGGGTGATCAGGAAATGGGGGATCAATCGGGAAAGGGGGGGCAATCAGCAAGGAAGGGGAGATCAATCAAGAAGGACGGGGAGCAGCCAGGAAGGACAGGAGGATCAATCAGGAAGGATTGGGAGGGTGATCAGGAAGGAGGGGATCGATCAGCAAAAATGAGGGGATCAATCAGCGAAGACGGGGGGGATCAATCAGCGAGGCTGGGGCAGATAAATCGGCAAAGATGGGGGGGATCAATCAGCAAGAATGAGGGGATCAATCACCCAAGATGGGGGGAATCAAACAGTCAGGGTGGGGATCAATCAGCAAAAATGAGGGGATCAATCAGCGAAGATGGGGGGATCAATCAGCGAAGATGGGGGATCAATCACCCAGGATGGGGGGATCAATCAGCGAAGATGGGGGGGATCGATCAGCGAGGCTGGGGGGATCAATCACCCAAGATGGGGGGCAACAATCAGCAAAGATGGGGGGATCAATCAGCAAGAATGAGGGGATCAATCAGCAAAGATAGGGGGGATCAATCAGCAAGAATGAGGGGATCAGTCACCCAGGATGGGGATCAATCACCCAGGCTGGGGGGGATCAATCAGCAAAGATGGGGAGGGATCAATCAAGGAAGATGGGGCGATCAATCATCCAGGATGGGGCGATCAATCATCCAGGATCGGGGGGATCAAACAGGGTGGGGATCAATCAGCGAGGCCGGGGGGATCAATCACCCAAGATGGGGGTGGATCAATCAGCCAGGCTGGGACCGATCAATCCCCGGCCCGGCGGGGCTCCCGCGGGGCTACCATGGGGCTACCACGGGGCTACCACGGGGCTCCTGCGGGGCTACCACGGGGCTCCTGGGGGGCTCACACGGGGCTACCGCGGGGCTACCATGGGGCTCACATGGGGCTCCTGCGGGGCTCCTGCGGGGCTCACTCGGGGCTACCGCGGGGCTACCACGGGGCTCCTGCGGGGCTACCATGGGGCTACCACGGGGCTCACACGGGGCTACCGCGGGGCTACCACGGGGCTCCTGCGGGGCTCACACGGGGCTACCACGGGGCTCACAGGGGAATAACGCGGGGCTACCACGGGGTTCACACGGGGTTCACACGGGGCTCCTGCGGGGCTCACACGGGGCTACCGCGGGGCTACCGCGGGGCTACCATGGGGCTCACATGGGGCTCACACGGGGCTCACACGGGGCTCACACGGGGCTCCTGCGGGGCTACCACGGGGCTCATACCGGGCTCCCGCGGGGCTCCTGCGGGGCTACCACGGGGCTAACGCGGGGCTCACACGGGGCTACCATGGGGCTCACACGGGGCTCACACGGGGCTAACGCGGGGCTAACGCGGGGCTCACACGGGGCTCACTCGGAGCTCACACGGGGCTACCATGGGGCTCACTCGGGGCTCCTGCGGGGCTCACACGGGGCTAACGCGGGGCTACCACGGGGCTCCTGCGGGGCTCCTGCGGGGCTAACGCGGGGCTCCTGCGGGGTTCACACGGGGCTACCATGGGGCTCACATGGGGCTCCTGCGGGGCTCCTGCGGGGCTAACGCGGTGCTCCCACGGGGCTCCCACGGGGCTCATACCGGGCTCCTGCGGGGCTACCACGGGGCTCACACGGGGCTACCGCGGGGCTACCATGGGGCTCACACGGGGCTACCATGGGGCTCACTCGGGGCTCCTGCGGGGCTCCTGCGGGGCTACCACGGGGCTCCTGCGGGGCTCCTGCGGGGCTAACGCGGGGCTAACGCGGGGCTCCTGCGGGGTTCACACGGGGCTACCATGGGGCTCACATGGGGCTCCTGCGGGGCTCCTGCGGGGCTAACGCGGGGCTCACACGGGGCTAACGCGGGGCTCACACCGGGCTCACACCGGGCTCACACCGGGCTCATACCAGGCTCCTGCGGGGCTCCTGCGGGGCTCCTGCGGGGCTCACACGGGGCTAACGCGGGGCTCACACGGGGCTCCCACGGGGCTCACACGGGGCTCACACGGGGCTCATACCGGGCTCCTGCGGGGCTCCTGCGGGCTCATCCCGCCGGGCCGGGCCGGGCCGCAGCCGGCGCTCGGTGCCGGGGCCTCGGGGGGCTCGGGGGGCTCGGGGGGGCCCCGGGCGCGCTGCTCTCGCTCGGCCGCGCTGATGCGCTGCGACAGCCCCGGCGCGCTCGGAGCCTCGCCCGCCCCGGCCGGAGCCTCCCGCGCCGCCGCCGCCGCCGCCGCCGCTCATTTGCTCCGTGTTGGGCCGCGGTTCACGCTCCGGTCAGCCCTGCCTGATCCCTCCTTCCCGCTCGGCCCGGGAAAGGTTTTCCTGTCAGCTCCGCTCAGCCCTGACGTGCTCCCCGAACCGTGAATGCACCGCAGCCGGGGAGCGGCCCTGCCAGCCCCGGGGGGGAGGCGGCCGGGGAGGGGGCAGCGCCTGCCCCGCATCAACCCCCGGCTGCGGGGGACCCGCTGACATCACCCCCGGGATGGGGGGGACCCCGTCCCCACAGACCCCAAATGGCCGAGGGGACGGGGGGTGACACCCTCGAAGTGGGGGTGACAGCCCCGAGGTGGGGGTGGCACTCCCGAGGTGGGGGTGGCACTCCCGAGGTGGGGGTGACAGCCCCGAGGTGGGGGTGACACTCCCGAAGTGGGGGTGACAGCCCGAGGTGGGGGTGACACCCTCGAGGTGGGGGTGGCACTCCCGATGTGGGGGTGGCACTCCCGAAGTGGAGGTGACAGCCCCGAGGTGGGGGTGACACTCCCGAGGTGTGGATGGCACTCCCGAGGTGGGGGTGACACTCCCGAGGTGGGGGTGACACTCCCGAGGTGGGGGTGACACTCCCGAGGTGTGGATGGCACTCCCGAGGTGGGGGTGACACTCCCGAGGTGGGGGTGACACCCTCGAAGTGGGGGTGGCACCCTCGAGGTGGGGGTGACACTCCCGAAGTGGGGGTGACACTCCCGAGGTGGGGGTGACACCCTCGAGGTGGGGGTGACACTCCCGAGGTGGGGATGGCACTCCCGAGGTGGGGGTGACACCCCCGAAGTGGAGGTGACACCCTCGAGGTGGGGGTGACACTCCCGAGGTGGGGGTGACACCCTCGAAGTGGGGGTGGCACCCTCGAGGTGGGGGTGACACTCCCGAGGTGGGGATGGCACTCCCGAGGTGGGGGTGACACCCCCGAAGTGGGGGTGGCACTCCCGAAGTGGGGGTGACACTCCCGAGGTGGGGATGGCACTCCCGAAGTGGGGGTGACAGCCCGAGGTGGGGGTGACAGCCCCGAGGTGGGGGTGACACTCCCGAGGTGGGGGTGACACTCCCGAGGTGGGGGTGACCACGCTCTGCGAGCCCCCCCCAATCTCCTTTTGGCTCCGGGAAGGGGTTTGGGGCACCCCTAAATCTTCTCGCCCGCCTCAGTAGCGCCCCAGGTGTCCCCCAGCGGTTTTGGGGGACCCCACAGACCCCAAATCGCGGAGGGAACAGGGGCGTGGCGAGCTCGCCGAGCCTCCCCCGCTCGTTTTGGCTCCGGGAAGGGGTTTGGGGCACCCCTAAATCTTCTCGCCCCAGGGCACCCCCAGCGCGGCCCCGTGTGGGTTTGGGGGATCCCAGGATGAGGGGAGCGGATCCCCCTCGTGGCTCTGGCTCTGGGATTTGGGGTCTGGGAGGAGGGGACGGGGTTACCCCAAGGATTTGGGGCGCTCCTGTGGGTCTGGGAGGAGAGCCCGGGGCTACCCCATGGATTTGGGGTGCTCCCCATCCGTTCCCCTCTGCTCCATCTCCTGCCCCTCTCCCCATCACTTGTGGGGTGTCCAGGACACCCCGCTTGCCCTCGGTGGGGGTTCAGGGGTCCCATCTCCCCTCGGGTGGGATTTTGGGGTCTCTCTCCCCTCGGTGGGGGTTCAGGGGTTCTGTCTCCCCTCAAGACAGGGTTTGGGGGGTCCCATCTCCCCTTGGCCGGGGTTTGGGGGTCTCATTCACCCTCAGCCAGGATTTGGGGGGTTCTGTTTCCTCTTAGTGGGGTTTCGGGGGTCCCGTGTTCCCTGGATGGTGTTTCGGGGGTCCCGTGTCTCCCTGAATGGGGGTTCGGGGGTCCCGTGTCCCCTCGGTGAGAATTTGGGGGGTCCCGTGTCCCCTCAGCCGCGGTTCGGGGCTCCCGTGTCCCTTCTGTTGGGGTTCGGGTGTCCCGTGTCCCCTGAATGGGGTTTCGGGGGTCCCGTGTTCCCTCAGCCGCGGTTCGGGGGTCCCGTGTCCCTTCTGTGGGGTTTCGGGGCTCCCGTGTCCCCTCGGTGAGAATTTGGGGCTCCCGTGTCCCCTCAGCCGCGGTTTGGGGGTCCCGTGTCCCTTGGATGGTGTTCGGGGGTCCCATGTCCCTTCTGTGGGGTTTCGGAGGTCCCGTGTCCCCTCGGTGGGCATTTGGGGCTCCCGTGTCCCCTCGGTGGGCATTTGGGGCTCCCGTGTCCCCCGGCTGTGCCGTCCCCGCTGTCCCCAGCGTCTCTCCGGAGCCTGGCGGGGACACGGCGGGGACACGGCGGGGACATCCCGGGCTGGCTCCGGGCCAGGACCCCCCTGAGCCCCCCCTTTCCCCCCCAGCGGGTGCCCCCCGGGTGCCACCCCCGCGCCCGGGCCTGGCTGCGGGGACGCGGCCGGGGCGACAGCGCGGGGTTGGGGGTGCCGGGGTCACCTCGTGCGGGGTCACAGCACCCCCGACCCCTCCCCAGGGCACTCCGGGGTCCCTCCCCAGGGCCACGGGGGCTGCGAGGGGACCGGGACCACCCCCAGCGGCGACCCCAAAGCAGCCCCGGCAGCGGGGCCGGGGCTGCGCCAGCGGGGGATTAATGGGGCCGGGATCCGCCTGATCCCGCTCGGGCCGCGGGCCCCGGGGGCTTTAGCGGCCCTGGGGGTGGCACAGAGGCTGTGGGGTGCCCCCAGAGCCTTCCCCGTGGGATAAGGGGGGGCTCCCAGCTGGCTCATCCCGCACCCCACAGCGACACCCGCAGCCCCGGGCTGGCTCGGGGCTCCTTCCCAGCTCCCAGCGATTCCCAGGACACGCCGGTGGAGCCCCGCGGGGCGCTGGCAGCGGGGCGGGGACACCCCTAAGCCAGGTGCCACCCCCAGGCCGGGGGGTGACGCCGAGGCGGTGCCACCAGCGCGGCCCCAAATCCCTGCCGGGCCGGGCATGGACTCGAGGGCAGCGCCGGCCCCGGAGCGGGTCAGGCGTGTGGCACCGCGGCCACCCCACGGGTCACCCCACGGGTCACCCCACGGGTCACCCCACGGGGACCCCGCAGTGTCACCCCATCCCCCCCGAGCGTGACATCGCGGTGGCCCCGCGTCCCCCACGCGTGGATTGGGGCAGGGGGCGGGGGGGGGGGGGGGGGGGGGGAGGGGGAAACTGAGGCACGGGGAGGTGGAGGGAGGGGGGGAGCTGTTCCAGAGGGTTCCGGGGGGGATTTCTCCCTCCCCCCCCCCCCCACCCCTCCTCATTCCCGGGAATAATATCAATTAATAGCGATTAGGGATGCACCGATCGGCTTTAACGAGCGGCGCCCCTCGGCTCCTGCCCTCTGCCCCCCGTTAATGCCCCCGCCGTGACCCCATTAAGGCTCTGCCCCAAGGGAGGGGCTCCGCGGCCCCATTCCCGCCCCATTCCCTGATCCTGATCCCACTCCCCGGGAGCGGGACCCCCCCCCTCTGTGGGGGTGGGGGGATGGGGGCAGTGCTGGGTCGGCAAAATGGCTTTGGGGTGGAGTGGGGGGCTTGGGGTGGGACGGGGCGGGGGGTCCCGCCTGGTGGTGGTGGGCACCCCCTCGGGTCTGTCCCTGTCCTCAACCCCATTCCCATCGCTGGACTCATCCGTAGCCCCTTTCCCACCCCCATTCCTATTTTTATTCCTGTTCCTGTTCCCGTTCCCATCCCTTTCCCTATCCCTGTTCCCATCCCCATCCCCATCCCTTTCCCTATCCCTGTTCCCATCCCCATCCCTTTCCCTATCCCTGCTCCCATCCCCATCCCTATTCCCATCCCTATCCCCCATCGCTGTCCCTGTTCCTGTCCCCATCCTTGTCCCTCCCCATCCATATCCCGATCCCCGTTCCTATTCCCATCCCCATCCTCATCCCCGTCCTCATCTCTGTCCCTATCCCTGTTCCCATCCCTCTGTGCCCATCCACGTCCCTATCCCTGCCCCATTCCCATCTCCATCCCTATTCCCATTCCCTGTCCCTGTTCCCATTCCCACTTCCATCCCCATTCCCATTCCCACTCCCATTCCCTGTCTCTGTCCCCATTCCCATTCCCACTCCCATCCCAATTCCCTGTCCCCATCCCCATCCCCATCCCCATTCCCACATTCCCATCCCCATTCCCACATTCCCACTCCCATCCCCATTCCCTGTCACCATTCCCATCCCCATTCCCACTCCCACTCCCATTCCCTGTCCCCATCCCCATTCCCACTCCCGTTCCCTGTCCCTGTCCCTGTCCCCATCCCCATCCCCACTCCCATCCCCAATCCCATTCCCACTCCCATTCCCACTCCCATTCCCTGTCCCCATCCCCAATCCCATTCCCACTCCCATTCCCACTCCCATTCCCTGTCCCTGTCCCTGTCCCCATCCCCAATCCCATTCCCACTCCCATTCCCACTCCCATTCCCTGTCCCTGTCCCCATTCCCAATCCCATTCCCACTCCCATTCCCTGTCCCTATCCCCATTCCCATTCCCATTCCCATTCCCAATCCCAATCCCAATCCCAATCCCAATCCCATTCCCACTCCCACTCCCATTCCCTGTCCCCATCCCCATCCCCACTCCCATTCCCTGTCCCTATCCCCATTCCCATTCCCATTCCCATTCCCATTCCCATTCCCATTCCCATTCCCAATCCCAATCCCATCCCCATTCCCTCTCCCATTCCCTGTCCCTGTCCCTGTCCCTATCCCAATTCCCAATCCCAATCCCAATCCCATCCCCACTCCCATTCCCTGTCCCTGTCCCCATCCCCAATCCCATTCCCACTCCCACTCCCATTCCCATTCCCATTCCCACTCCCATTCCCTGTCCCCATTCCCATTCCCACTCCCACTCCCATTCCCATTCCCATTCCCACTCACATTCCCATTCCCATTCCCACTCCCACTCCCATTCCCATTCCCATTCCCATTCCCATTCCCATTCCCACTCCCATTCCCCATTCCCATTCCCACTCCCACTCCCATTCCCTGTCCCTGCCCCCGGCCGGCACAGCCACAGCGGGGGCGGACGCGCCGGGATCTCCGTGGGCGGACACCGGTGACATTCCCTGACGGAAAGGTCACGGGCACATCCTGGAGCTCGGCCCCGACCCTCAGAGCCGAGGCGGCTCCGTGGATACGCGAGAGCCCCCGGGATGCGCCGGAGCCACCGGTGTCCCCAGGGCCACCAGCCCGGAGCAGCTGGGACCCAACACCGTCACCTGCCAGCCCCCATTCCCAGCCCGGATCCTCCCGTTCCCGTCTGGAATTCACCTCCACGTCCCCTCCGACCCTGGAATGGGGAGTGGGAGGGAGGGAGGGATGGATGGATGGATGGAGGGAGGGATGGAGGGAGGGAGGGAGGGATGGATGGATGGATGGATGGATGGATGGATGGATGGATGGATGGATGGAGGGATGGATGGATGGATGGAGGGAGGGAGGGAGCAAAGAAGGGATAAAGGGATGAAGGGATGGAAGGACAGAGGAGCAGACACTGGGTTGGACGAATGAACGCAAGAATAGGAGGATGGATGGACGGATGGATGGACAGGCAGACAGACGGATGGATGGACTCTGGGAACGGGACAGACAGCACCTACCGCACAGCCGGAATCTCTGGGAGCAGAGCAGGGTTCCGGAGCCGGAGGGAAGCGACCGGACACGGAGAAGGACACACGGACAGGCCGCATTCCCTGCATCCCGTCTCTCCTGGCCCATCCCTTGTCCCGGTACCGCTGGCACGGATGCGTCCACGTGCGGTGCCAGATCGTACCGGGCACCACCGCGGCTCCGGCACCACCGGGATGGGGACGGGTCTGGAATCACCCGCTCGGGATGGGCACCCCAAATCCAGTCCCAAAGGCTGCCTGACCACGGAGCAGTCGCCCGCCTCATCCCATCCCACCCCATTCCCGTTTCTCCGCTCACCATCCTCTTCTTCCAGCCAGGATGTCCCCGGCACGTCCCCAGCGCCGCTCCAAGCCCGGCTCGGCGGCAGCGCGACGGATCCAGAGGCCGGAATTTCACCCAGTTCCCCCAAAACCAGCGCTTCCACGTGGAACGGAGCCGTTCCTGGCTGGGCCTTCTTCCCTCCTTTCCCAGCCGGATCCGGCGTGGCTCCGACACCCGCGGGACGCTCCGCGGATGGAGCGGGGATGAGCTCGGCTTAACGGAGGGGTCTCAGCCGGGGTTTGGGGGCTCAGCCCGGGTTTGGGGGCTCAGCCCAGCTCCCCTCGTGTCCCCTCTCCGTGCCGGTGCCCTCTCTCGCTGTCCCCGCGCCCACCCGCAGCCCACGGCAGCTCCGGCGATGGAGCCGCCCAGGAATTCCTGGAGTCTGCTGGGATCCAGGTGTCCCTGGAGCGTTCCCGGCTCCCGCACCCCATTCCCGGGGTGGGATCCGCTGCCCAGAGCTCCCCTAAATCCCCGTGTCCCCGCTTCCATCCCGACGGGGGAAGCCACCGCCCCCGGGCTGGGGACACGGGCGGGGCACCCCCGGGGCCTCCCGGTGCTCGTGGCCGAGCGGGCGGCGGGACGCGCTCGGGGCACTCCCGGCACGGCCCCGGCGTCCCCTCGGTGCCGGGGGTGGCAGCGGGGACAGCGCTGTCCCCACGCCACGGGCCGGCCGGGGCGCGGCGGCCCCGCGGACTCACCGGCAGCTCCCGGCCCGCGGCGGCTCCGCTCCAACCTTGGCACAAGTTGAGACAAAGGCGGCGGGGGCCGTCCGCTGTCCCTGCTGTCCCCGCTGTCCCCCCGTCCCCCTGTCCCCCTGTCCCCCTGTCCCCCCTGTCCCCGCTGTCCCCGCTGTCCCCGCTGTCCCCGCTGTCCCCCTGTCCCCCCTGTCCCCGCTGTCCTCACTGTCCCCCCCTGTCCCCCCCGTCCCCCCCTGTCCCCCCCTGTCCCCCCCGTCCCCGCTGTCCCTGCTGTCCCCGCTGTCCCCCCTGTCCCCTCTGTCCCCCCTGTCCCCCTGTCCCCCCATGTCCCCGCTGTCCCCCCCGTCCCCCCTGTCCCCCCTGTCCCCCCCTGTCCCCGCTGTCCCCCCGTCCTCCCTGTCCCCCCTGTCCCCCCGTCCCCCCTGTCCCGCCTGTCCCCCCTGTCCCCCCTGTCCCCGCTGTCCCCCCTGTCCCCATGTCCCGCCCGTCCCCCCCTGTCCCCCCCTGTCCCCCCCGTCCCCGCTGTCCCCGCTGTCCCCGCTGTCCCCCTGTCCCCGCTGTCCCCGCTGTCCCCCCTGTCCCCCCCTGTCCCCGCTGTCCCCCTGTCCCCCCTGTCCCCCCTGTCCCCGCTGTCCCCCCTGTCCCCCCGTCCCCCTGTCCCCCCTGTCCCCGCTGTCCCCTCTGTCCCCGCTGTCCCCGCTGTCCCCCCGTCCCCCCTGTCCCGCCTGTCCCCCCTGTCCCTGCTGTCCCCTCTGTCCCCGCTGTCCCCCCCTGTCCCTGCTGTCCCCGCTGTCCCCGCTGTCCCCCTGTCCCCCCCGTCCCCCCCTGTCCCCCTGTCCCCTCTGTCCCCCCTGTCCCTCCTGTCCCCCCTGTCCCCGCTGTCACCCCGGTCCTCACTGTCCTCACTGTCCCCCCCGTCCCCCCCGTCCCCCCCGTCCCCCCCGTCCTCACTGTCCTCACTGTCCCCGCTGTCCCCCTGTCCCCCCTGTCCCCCCTGTCCCCGCTGTCCCCCCCTGTCCCCCCTGTCCCCCCTGTCCCCGCTGTCCCCCCCTGTCCCCCCTGTCCCCCCTGTCCCCGCTGTCCCCCCTGCCCCCCCCTGTCCCCCCTGTCCCCGCTGTCCCCGCTGTCCCCCCGTCCCCCCTGTCCCGCCTGTCCCCCCTGTCCCTGCTGTCCCCGCTGTCCCCGCTGTCCCCCTGTCCCCCCCGTCCCCCCCTGTCCCCGCTGTCCTCACTGTCCCCCTGTCCCCGCTGTCCCCCCCTGTCCCCCTGTCCCCTCTGTCCCCCCCTGTCCCCCCTGTCCCCCCTGTCCCCGCTGTCACCCCGGTCCTCACTGTCCTCACTGTCCCCCCCGTCCCCCCCCGTCCCCCCCGTCCCCCCCGTCCTCACTGTCCTCACTGTCCCCGCTGTCCCCCTGTCCCCCTGTCCCCCCTGTCCCCTCTGTCCCCCCTGTCCCCCCGTCCTCACTGTCCCCCCGTCCCCCCTGTCCCGCCTGTCCCCCCTGTCCCTGCTGTCCCCCCTGTCCCCGCTGTCCCCCTGTCCCCGCTGTCCCCCTGTCCCCCCTGTCCCCCTGTCCTCGCTGTCCCCCCTGTCCCCCTGTCCCCCTGTCCCCGCTGTCCCCGCTGTCCCCCCTGTCCCCCCTGTCCCCCCCTGTCCCCCCTGTCCCCGCTGTCCCCCCCCTGTCCCCCTGTCCCCCCCGTCCCCCCTGTCCCCCCTGCCCCCCCCTGTCCCCCCTGTCCCCGCTGTCCCCCCCTGTCCCCCCTGTCCCCCCTATCCCCGCTGTCCCCCCCGTCCCCGCTGTCCCCGCAGTCCCCCCTGTCCCCCCCTGTCCCCCCTGTCCCCCCTGTCCCCGCTGTCCCCGCTGTCCCCAGACAGGCCGGTGCCACCAGGACTTAATGAGGGCCCGAGGGCGGTGGGCTCAGGGGCTGCACACGCACACTCCGCGCCTTAACCCTTCCCCTGCCGCGGCCTCCCCCGCCTTTGGGGGAGCCGGGCTCACTCCTCCCAACCCCCCCCCCCGGGACCCCCAGGCTGGAAAAGAGGGATCATCCCGAGGGTCTCCATGCGCGGGGCGGGGCGGTCACAGCCCCGACGAGGAGGTGACATAGGGGACGTGCCGGGTGTCACCCCCACCCCCTGAAGGGCTGGGGGGAGCCGATCCCAGTCCTGGGCCGGCTGTGTCCCCATTCCCGACAGATCCAGTGCCTCCATCCTGACAGATCCAGTGCCCCCATCCCGACAGATCCAGTGTCCCCATCCCGACAGATCCAGTGTCCCCATCCCGACAGATCCAGTGTCCCCATCCTGACAGATCCAGTGTCCCCATTCCCGACAGATCCAGTGCCCCCATTCCCGACAGATCGTGTCCCCATCCTGACAGATCCAGTGCCCCCATTCCCGACAGATCCAGTGCCCCCATCCCGACAGATCCAGTGCCCCCATCCCGACAGATCGTGTCCCCATTCCCGACAGATCCAGTGTCCCCATTCCCGACAGATCGTGTCCCCATCCCGACAGATCCAGTGTCCCCATCCCGACAGATCCAGTGCCTCCATCCTGACAGATCCAGTGCCCTCATCCCGACAGATCCAGTGTCCCCATCCCGACAGATCGTGTCCCCATTCCCGACAGATCCAGTGTCCCCATCCCGACAGATCCAGTGTCCCCATTCCCGACAGATCCAGTGTCCCCATCCCGAGAGATCCAGTGTCCCCATCCTGAGAGATCCAGTGTCCCCATCCCGACAGATCCAGTGTCCCCATCCTGACAGATCCAGTGTCCCCATCCCGACAGATCCAGTGTCCCCATTCCCGACAGATCCAGTGTCCCCATCCTGACAGATCCAGTGTCCCCATCCCAGTGTCCCCAGCCCAGGGGATCCCCGGTATCAGCGATGTGGCCATGCCAGGTGTGGGACGTGGGATGTGGGATTTGCGATTTGGGATGGCCTGGCCGGTGGGAAGGAATCCCTGTCCTTGCTGGGCCAGCTGTCCCCTGCCCCGGCCTCTGTGCCATTGTCCCAGCTGGGGACAGCCCCTCCTGCTCCTCCTGCTTCTGGCGCATTGACACCTTCTCTGTCCGTTCTGCTGTGCCCATCCCTCCATCCATCCATGGATCCATCCATCCATCCATCCATCCATCCATCCCTCCATCCATCCCTCCATCCATCCCTCCATCCATCCATCCATCCCTCCTTCCCTCCATCCATCCCTCCATCCATCCCTCCATCCATCCATCCATCCATCCATCCATCCATCCCTCCATCCATCCATCCATCCATCCATCCATCCATCCATCCATCCCTCCATCCATCCCTCCATCCATCCACGGATCCATCCATCCATCCATCCATCCATCCCTCCATCCATCCATCCATCCATCCATCCATCCATCCATCCCTCCTTCCCTCCATCCATCCCTCCATCCATCCACGGATCCATCCATCCATCCATCCATCCATCCATCCATCCATCCATCCATCCATCCATCCATCCATCCCTCCATCCATCCATCCATCCATCCCTCCATCCCTCCATCCATCCATCCATCCATCCATCCATCCATCCATCCATCCATCCATCCATCCATCCACGGATCCATCCATCCATCCATCCATCCATCCATCCATCCATCCATCCATCCATCCATCCATCCATCCATCCATCCATCCATCCATCCCTCCCTCCATCCCCCTCTCCCTTCACCTCTCCCATCCCTCCCCCTTCCCTCTCCCCCTGCCCACCCTCCCCTCCACTCTCCCTCCTCTCCATCCATCTGTCCCCTCCATCTGTCCGTCTGTCCCTCCCTCTCGCGGGGGGGGGGGGGCGGGAGCAGTGCCGGGACACGCGGCTGTCACCGGCTGCCACCACTGCCACCTCTGTCATTGTCACCTCTGTCCCCGTCCCTCTGTCCCCGTCCCTCTGTCCCCGTCCCTCTGTCCCCGTCCCTCTGTCCCCCGCCGAGCGCCCGCGGCCCCGACCCGGCCTCAGCTGCGGCCTCGCCGCCCCCGGGGAGGGGGGGAGACCCGGCAGAGCCCCCGCGCCCCCCACCCGCGGGGAGGGACACGCGTGGGAGGGGACAGAGAGGGGACACCGGGGACACGGACACCGAGGGGAGAGGGGCTGGGGACACGGGGGACCCCCTTTGCTCGGGGGGGGTCCGGGGTGGGGGTGGGGGCTGTGTCACGGGTGGGTTCGGGGGGATCTGACACGGGTGGGGGCCTGGGGCTGTGTCACGGGTGGGTTCGGGAAGATTTGGGGGGATTTATCACTCGTGGGTGCCCGTGGCTGTGTCACGGGTGGGTTCGGGAGGATTTGGGGGGATTTGTCACGGGTGGGTGCCTGGGGCTGTGTCACGGGGGGGTTCGGGAGGATTTGTCACGGGTGGGGGCCTGGGGCTGTGTCACGGGTGGGGTCGGGAGGATTTGGGGGCATTTATCACTCGTGGGTGCCCGTGGCTGTGTCACGGGTGGGTTCGGGAGGATTTGGGGGGATTTGTCACGGGTGGGTGCCTGGGGCTGTGTCACGGGTGGGTGTGGGGGGATTTGTCACGGGTGGGGGCCTGGGGCTGTGTCACGGGTGGGTTCGGGGGGATCTGACACGGGTGGGTGCCCGTGGCTGTGTCACGGGTGGGTGTGGGGGGATTTGTCACGGGTGGGTGCCCGTGGCTGTGTCACGGGTGGGTTCGGGGGGATCTGACACGGGTGGGGGCCTGGGGCTGTGTCACGGGTGGGTTTCGGGGGATTTGTCACGGGTGGGTGCCTGGGGCTGTGTCACGGGTGGGTGTGGGGGGATTTGGGGGGATTTGTCACGGGTGGGTGCCTGGGGCTGTGTCACGGGGGGGTTCGGGAGGATTTGTCACGGGTGGGGGCCTGGGGCTGTGTCACGGGTGGGTTCGGGAGGATTTAGGGGGGCCATTTCTCACGGCTGGCTCCCCGTGTGGGCCCGGCCGCACGCGTGGGGCAGCGCCCTGAGCGTGTCCGTGGGGTCAGCGCGGTGCCGAGAGCGGGGCCGTGCCGCGGGTGGGGTCCCGGAGCCATCGCGGGGGTCCCGGGAAGGGACGGACGGCCCCGGGGCGGGGACAGACGGACCCGGGGCGGGCGGGCGGGGGGGGCGGAGCCAGCACGGGGGGGCGCGGCCACGGGAATGCAACGTCACATATGCAAATGAGCCTGCTGTGGGCGGAGCCACCTCATAGGCGCGGGTGCGCGTCGTGCCCGCGGTGGGCGTGGCCGGGGGCGTGGCCACGCACCATAAATGGAAGTGGGCGTGGCCCGCGCCGTGGCCACGCCCCCGGGCGGGGTCAGTGGCGGCCGCAATGGCGTCGCTGTTCGGTGGCGTGGAGGGGTGAGGGGTCACGGCGCGGGCGGGGCGGCTCCGCGGGGAACCCCCATCCCGGGGATTGGGGAGGGGCTGCAGCAGGACCCCCGCTCCCGGATCCGGTACCCCCATCCCGGGGATTGGGGAGGGGCTGCGGCAGGACCCCCGCTCCCGGATCCGGTACCCCCATCCCGGGGATTGGGGAGGGGCTGCAGCAGGACCCCCGCTCCCGGATCCGGTACCCCCATCCCGGGGATTGGGGAGGGGCTGCGGCAGGACCCCCGCTCCCCGATCCGGTACCCCCATCCCGGGGATTGGGGAGGGGCTGCGGCAGGACCCCCGCTCCCGGATCCGGTACCCCCATCCCGGGGATTGGGGAGGGGCTGCGGCAGGACCCCCGCTCCCGGATCCGGTACCCCCATCCCGGGGATTGGGGAGGGGCTGCGGCAGGACCCCCGCTCCCGGATCCGGTACCCCCATCCCGGGGATTGGGGAGGGGCTGCAGCAGGACCCCCGCTCCCCGATCCGGTACCCCCATCCCGGGGATTGGGGAGGGGCTGCAGCAGGACCCCCGCTCCCCGATCCGGTACCCCCATCCCGGGGATTGGGGAGGGGCTGCAGCAGGACCCCCGCTCCCGGATCCGGTACCCCCATCCCGGGGATTGGGGAGGGGCTGCAGCAGGACCCCCGCTCCCCGATCCGGTACCCCCATCCCGGGGATTGGGGAGGGGCTGCGGCAGGACCCCCGCTCCCGGATCCGGTACCCCCATCCCCGGGCGGGGTGGGCAGGAAGGGCGGGGCTGGGTGGGGGTCAGCACCCCCTATTTTAGGTCCCCCCCCCCCCCATCCCGGCTCTGTCCCCAAGGGGAGGTGCAGGGGGGCGGTGGGATGGGGGGGCTGTGGGGTGGCGCTGGCAGTGTCCCCCCCCCTCCCCTCTCTCCGCAGCGGGGGCACCCACTCCAGGGTGGTGCTGGTGTCCGGAGATGGCCAAATCCTGGCCGAGACCGAGGGACCCTGCACCAACCACTGGGTGAGCTGGGGGACAGCCCTGTCCCCAGGGGAGGGGGGGACGGGACACGGGGAACGGGGTTGGGGACACGGAGCGGGGTTGGGGACACGGAGGGGGATAAGGGACATGGAGCGGGATAGGGACACGGAGCGGGGTTGGGACATGGAGTGGGGATTTGGGACATGGAGCAGGATTTGGGACACAGAGGGGGATTGGGACACAGAGCCGGGTAGGGGGACACACAGTGGGGTTTGGGACACGGAGCGGGATTAGGACATGGAGTGGGGTTTGGGACATGGAGAGGGATTTGGGACACAGAGGGGGATTGGGACATGGAGCGGGGTTGGGGACACGGAGGGGGATAAGGGACATGGAGCGGGATAGGGACACGGAGCGGGGTTGGGACATGGAGTGGGATTGGGGACACGGAGCGGGGTTGGGGACACAGAGCGGGGTTGGGGACACAGAGGGGGGTTGGGACACGGAGCCGGGTTTGGGACACGGAGCAGGGTTTGGGACACAGAACAGGGTTTGGGACACAGAACAGGGATTAGGACATGGAGTGGGGTTTGGGACACGGAGCAGGATTTGGGACACAGAGGGGGATTGGGACACAGAGCTGGGTAGGGGACACACAGTGGGGTTTGGGACACGGAGCGGGATTAGGACATGGAGCAGGATTTGGGACACGCAGTGGGGTTTGGGACACGGAGGGGGATTGGGACACGGAGCAGGGTTTGGGGACACAGAGTGGGATTGGGGACATGGAGTGGGGATTTGGGACCTGGAGCAGGATAGGGGACACGGAGCGGGATTGGGACACACAGTGGGGTTTGGGACACGGAACAGGGTTTGGGACACGGAGGGGGATTGGGACACGGAGCCGGGTTTGGGACACGGAGGGGGATTGGGACACAGAACAGGGATTGGGACACGGAGCCGGGTTTGGGACACAGAACAGGGATTGGGACACGGAGCCGGGTTTGGGACACGGAGCAGGGTTTGGGACACGGAGCCGGGTTTGGGACACAGAACAGGGATTGGGACACAGAACAGGGTTTGGGACACGGTGGGGTTTGAGACACAGAACAGGGTTTGGGACACAGAACAGGGATTAGGACATGGAGTGGGGTTTGGGACACGGAGCAGGGTTTGGGACACGGAGGGGGATTGGGACACAGAGGGGGATTGGGACATGGAGCGGGATTTGGGACACAGAGGGGGATTGGGACACAGAGCCGGGTAGGGGGACACACAGTGGGGTTTGGGACACGGAGCGGGATTAGGACATGGAGTGGGGTTTGGGACATGGAGAGGGATTTGGGACATGGAGCGGGATTAGGACATGGAGTGGGGTTTGGGACATGGAGCGGGATTTGGGACACGCAGTGGGGTTTGGGACACGGAGGGGGATTGGGGACATGGAGTGGGGATTTGGGACCTGGAGCAGGATAGGGGACACGGAGCGGGATTGGGACACACAGTGGGGTTTGGGACACGGAGGGGGATTGGGACATGGAGCAGGATTTGGGACACGCAGTGGGGTTTGGGACACGGAGGCAGGTTTGGGACACGGAGCCGGGTTTGGGGACACAGAGTGGGATTGGGACACAGAACAGGGATTGGGACACGGAGCCGGGTTTGGGACACGGAGCCGGGATTGGGACACAGAGCGGGGATTGGGACACGGAGCCAGGTTTGGGACACAGAGCCGGGTTTGGGACACGGAGCGGGATTGGGACACAGAACAGGGATTGGGACACAGAACAGGGATTGGGACACAGTGGGGTTTGAGACCCAGAACAGGGATTGGGACCCAGAACAGGGATTGGGACACACACAGCCGGGCTGTTCCCGTTCATCCCCAAACTCGCGGACGCTCGGGCGGGACGCAGACCCTACCGCGCGCTGCCCCCCCCCCCCCCCCACCCAAAAACCCAGGCGGGACCCCCCGGGATGGAGCCTGGGGTGCCGGGGGGTGGCTTTAGGGCGTCCCCCCGGCCTCGCCGCAGCTCATCGGCTCCGAGGAGTGCCTGCAGAGGATCGAGCGCATGGTCAGCGAGGCCAAGAGCCAAGCGGGCGCCGACCCGCGCGTCCCCCTGCGCTCGCTGGTGAGGCCCCCGCGCCGTCCCCCGGCCCCCGGCAGCCCTCCCGGGGGTCGCGGCGGGGCTCACCGGGACCCTCGGCGGGGCAGGGGCTGTCGCTGAGCGGCGGCGACCAGCAGGACGCCATCGGGAAGCTGACGGAGGAGCTGCACCGGCGCTTCCCGCACCTCAGCCTGAGCTACCTCATCACCACCGACGCCGCGGGCGCCATGGCCACGGCCACGGACCGCGGTGGGCACGGCCCCGGGGGTGTCCCCCGCGCCACGGCAACCCCCGCGGGTGTCCCCCGAGCGCCTGGATGTCCCACCCCACCCCTCTCCCCGCCCCGCAGGTGGCATCGTGCTGATCGCCGGCACCGGCTCCAACTGCAAACTCATCAACCCCGACGGCTCCGAGACGGGCTGCGGGGGCTGGGGCCACATGATGGGCGATGAAGGCTCCGGTGAGGGGGGGCTTGGGGACGCCGAGGAGGGGGTGACCCCGCTGCCGACCCCGCTGCCGACCCCGCTGCTGACCCCCCGCCACCCCGCAGCGTACTGGATCGCCCACCAGGCGGTGAAGATGGTGTTCGACTGCATGGACAACCTGGAGGTGCCGCCCCACGACGTCGGCTACGTCCGGCAGGCCATGTTCGACTACTTCCAGGTGCTGCTGGGGGGGGCTTTGGGGTGGGTGTCGGGGTCCTACGAGGGGTTTGGGGTTGGTGTTGGGGTCCTGGAGAGGCTTTGGGGTGGGTGTCGGGGTTCTACGAGGGGTTTGGGATGGGTGTTGGGGTTCTAGGGAGGCTTTGGGATGGGTGTCGGGGTCCTACGAGGGGTTTGGGGTTGGTGTTGGGGTCCTGGAGAGGCTTTGGGGTTGGTGTTGGGGTTCTAGGGGGGCTTTGGGATGGGTGTCGGGGTCCTACGAGGGGTTTGGGGTTGGTGTTGGGGTCCTGGAGAGGCTTTGGGGTTGGTGTTGGGGTTCTAGGGGGGCTTTGGGATGGGTGTCGGGGTTCTAGGGGGGCTTTGGGATGGGTGTCAGGGTCCTACGAAGGGTTTGAGGTTGGTGTCGGGGTCCTACGAGGGGTTTGGGGTTGGTGTTGGGGTCCTGGAGAGGCTTTGGGGTTGGTGTTGGGGTCCTGGAGAGGCTTTGGGATGGGTGTCGGGGTTCTAGGGGGGCTTTGGGATGGGTGTCATGGTCCTATGAGGGGTTTGGGGTTGGTGTTGGGGTCCTGGAGAGGCTTTGGGATGGGTGTTGGGGTCCTATGAGGGCTTTGGGGTTGGTGTTGGGGTCCTGGAGAGGCTTTGGGGTGGGTGTTGGGGTCCTATGAGGGCTTTGGGGTTGGTGTTGGGGTTCTAGGGGGGCTTTGGGATGGGTGTCGGGGTCCTACGAGGGGTTTGGGGTTGGTGTTGGGGTCCTGGAGAGGCTTTGGGGTTGGTGTTGGGGTCCTGGAGAGGCTTTGGGGTGGGTGTCGGGGTCCTATGAGGGGTTTGGGGTTGGTGTTCGGGTCCTGGAGAGGCTTTGGGGTTGGTGTTGGGGTCCTGGAGAGGCTTTGGGATGGGTGTCAGGGTCCTATGAGGGGTTTGGGGTGGGTGTTGGGGTCCTGGAGAGGCTTTGGGATGGGTGTCGGGGTCCTACGAGGGGTTTGGGGTTGGTGTTGGGGTCCTATGAGGGGCTTGGGGTTGGTGTTGGGGTCCTGGAGAGGCGTTGGGATGGGTGTTGGGGTCCTGGAGAGGCTTTGGGGTGGGTGTCAGGGTCCTATGAGGGGTTTGGGGTTGGTGTTGGGGTCCTGGAGAGGCTTTGGGGTGGGTGTTGGGGTTCTAGGGGGGCTTTGGGATGGGTGTCAGGGTCCTACGAAGGGTTTGAGGTTGGTGTTGGGGTCCTATGAGGGGTTTGGGGTTGGTGTTGGGATCCTGGAGAGGCTTTGGGATGGGTGTTGGGGTTCTAGGGGGGCTTTGGGATGGGTGTCAGGGTCCTATGAGGGGTTTGGGGTTGGTGTTGGGGTCCTATGAGGGGCTTGGGGTTGGTGTTGGGGTCCTGGAGAGGCTTTGGGGTGGGTGTTGGGGTCCTGGGAGAAGGCTGGAATGGGTATTGGGGTTCTAGGGGGGTTTTGGGTTGGGTATTGGGGTCCTACGAGGGGTTCTGGGATTGGTGTTGGGGTCCTGGAAGGGGCTTTGGGATGAGCGTTGGGGTACAGGGGGTTTTGGGATGGGTATCGGGGTCCTGGAAGGGCTTTGGGATGGACACCGGGGTCCTCAGGGATTTTGGGATGGGTGTCAGGGTCTGAGGGCTCTCTGGGCTGTGTTTTGGGGTCGGGGGGGGTCTCTGTGCTGCGAGCCAGGATCCGGGGGCACTCCCAGCTGCTCGTGGGACATTGGGGTGCCCCGGAGGGCTCACGGGGGGACCCCAGGACTCACCCGTGGGTCCCCGCTGCCCCCCGACCCCACAGATCTCGGACAGGATGGGGCTCCTGACCCACCTCTACCGCACCTTCGAGAAGTCCAAATTCGCGGGATTTTGCCAGAAACTGGCGGAGGGTACGGGAACCCCTTCCCGGGGAGTGTCCCCCTGTCCCTGTCACCCACCCTGTCCCTGTCACCTCCCTGTCCCCGTCACCCCATCACCCCCTGTCACCCCCCTGTCCCTGTCACTCCGCCTGTCCCTGTCACCCCCTTGTCACCCCCCTGGTCCCTGTCACCCCCCTGGTCCCTGTCACCCCCTGTCCCTGTCACCCCATCACCCCCTGTCACCCCCTGTCACCTCCTGTCCCTGTCACCCCCCTGTCCCCATCACCCCATCACCCCCTGTCACCCCCCTGTCCCCGTCACCCCCTGTCCCTGTCACCCCCCTGTCACCCCCTGTCACCCACCCTGTCCCTGTCACCCCCCTGTCCCCGTCACCCCCCTGTCCCTGTCACCCCCCTGTCACCCCCTGTCACCCACCCTGTCCCTGTCACCCCCCTGTCCCCATCACCCCCTGTCACCCCCTGGTCCCTGTCACCCCATCACCCCCTGTCATCCCCCTGTCCCTGTCACTCCCCTGTCCCTGTCATCCCCCTGTCACCCCCTGTCACCCCCCTGCCCCTGTCACCCCCCTGTCCCTGTCACCCCATCACCCCCTGTCACCCCCTGCCCCTGTCACCCCCTGGTCTCTGTCACCCACCCTGTCCCGTTAACCCCTGGTCCCTGTCACCCCCCCGTCCCCCCAACACCCCACCTGTCCCTGTCACCCCCCCCGTCACCCCGTTGTCACCCCCCTGTCACCTCCCTGTCACCCCCTGTCACCCCCCTGTCCCTGTCACCCCCTGTCACACCCTTGTCCCTGTCACCCCCTGTCACCCCCTGTCCCTCCCGCTGCCACTCCCTGCTCTCTGCCCCGGCTGCACCTTGTCCCCAGCCCGCTGTGCCCTCCTCGGGGCGGTGCCACCTCAGTGGCACATGGCAGAGAGCCTTGTCCCTGTGTCCCCGTGTCCCCCTGTCCCCATGTCCCCATGTCCCCGTGTCCCCATGTCCCCGTGTGCCTGTGTCCCCGTGTCCCCATGTCCCCGTGTCCCAGTGTCCCCCTGTTCCCGTGTCCCCCTGTCCCCGTGTCCCCATTGTCCCCATGTCCCCGTGTCCCCGTGTCCCCGTGTCCCCATATCCCCCTGTCCCCATGTCCCCTGTCCCCATGTCCCGTGTCCCCGTGTCCCGTGTCCCCGTGTCCCCGTGTCCCCATGTCCCATGTCCCCCATGTCCCCATGTCCCCGTGTCCCTGTGTCCCCATTGTCCCCATTGTCCCCTGTCCCTGTGTCCCCATGTCCCTGTGTCCCCGTGTCCCCCTGTCCCATGTCCCCATGTCCCCATGTCCCCATTGTCCCCCTGTCCCCATTGTCCCCGTGTCCCCGTGTCCCCATGTCCCCATTGTCCCCATTGTCCCCTGTCCCCATGTCCCCGTGTCCCTGTGTCCCGTGTCCCCATGTCCCCGTGTCCCCATGTCCCCATGTCCCCATGTCCCCATGTCCCCATTGTCCCCTGTCCCCATGTCCCCTGTCCCCATGTCCCCATTGTCCCCATGTCCCTGTGTCCCCATGTCCCCCTGTCCCCATGTCCCCTGTCCCCATGTCCCCATTGTCCCCATGTCCCCGTGTCCCCGTGTCCCTGTGTCCCCATGTCCCCATTGTCCCCATGTCCCATGTCCCCGTGTCCCCGTGTCCCCGTGTCCCCATTGTCCCCATGTCCCCGTGTCCCCGTGTCCCCATGTCCCCTGTCCCCATGTCCCCATGTCCCCATGTCCCCATGTCCCTGTGTCCCCATGTCCCCCTGTCCCCATGTCCCCTGTCCCCATGTCCCCATGTCCCCATGTCCCCCTGTCCCCATGTCCCCATGTCCCCGTGCCACCCCAGGTGCCCAGCTCGGGGACCCGCTGTGCTGCCACATCTTCACCAAGGCGGGCGAGGTCCTGGCTCGCCACGTGGTCGCCGTGCTGCCCAAAATCGACCAGGTGAGAGCTCCCCGGGGGGTGGCACGGGGGTGGCACGGGGGTGGCACCGTCCCCACGTCCCCTGCTGATGGTGCCACCCCTCCAGAGGCTGTTCCTGGGCGAGCTGGGGCTGCCCATCGTGTGCGTGGGCTCGGTGTGGAACAGCTGGCAGCGGATGCAGGCGGGTGAGCGCGGGGACGCCGCGGCCGGGACGGGGCTTTGGGGTTGGTTTGTTTGTTTGTAGGGTAACCCCATAACCCCCCCCCCACCCCGGGATGTCGCAGGGTTCATCCAGGTGCTGGCACAGGCGCGGGACGAGGCTCCGGGCGGCGTTTTCTCGGGGTTCAGCCTCCTGAAGCTGAGGCGCTCGTCGGCGCTGGGCGCGGCGCGGCTCGGAGCGGGGCGGGCGGGGCTGGCGCTGCCGCTGGAGCGCGCCGGGGGCGCAGAGGTGTTCTACACACACCGGTTCTGAGCCCCGGAGAGAGAGACGGGAACGGGCGGGGTGCGTGTGGGGTGTGGGGTGTGGGGTGTGGGGCTGGGTGGGGCTGGGTGTGGGGTGTGGGTGTGGGGCTGGGTGTGGGGTGTGGGGTGTGGGTGTGGGGTGTGGGGGCGCAGAGGTGTTCTACACACACCGGTTCTGAGCACCGGAGAGAGACGGGAACGGGCGGGGTGCGTGTGGGGTGTGGGGTGTGGGGTGTGGGGTGTGGGTGTGGGGTGTGGGGTGGGTGTGGGGTGTGGGGGCGCAGAGGTGTTCTACACACACCGGTTCTGAGCCCCAGAGAGAGAGACGGGAACGGGCGGGGTGCGTGTGGGGCAAGAGGGTGGGTGTGGGGTGTGGGGTGTGGGATGTGGGGTGTGGGTGTGGGGTGTGGGTGTGGGGTGTGGGTGTGGGGTGTGGGGTGTGGGGTGTGGGGTGTGGGCGTGGGGTGTGGGTGTGGGGTGGGTGTGGGGTGTGGGTGTGGGGTGTGGGGTGTGGGGTGTGGGTGTGGGGTGGGTGTGGGGTGTGGGTGTGGGGTGTGGGTGTGGGGTGTGGGTGTGGGGTGTGGGTGTGGGGTGTGGGGTGTGGGCGTGGGGTGTGGGTGTGGGGTGTGGGGTGTGGGTGTGGGGTGTGGGTGTGGGGTGTGGGTGTGGGGTGTGGGGTGTGGGGTGGGTGTGGGGCTGGGTGTGGGGTGTGGGAGTGCAGAGGTGTTCTACACACACCGGTTCTGAGCCCCGGAGAGAGAGACGGGAACGGGCGGGGTGCGTGCGGGGCGAGAGGGTGTGGGGTGTGTGTGTGGGGTGGGTGTGGGGCTGGGTGGGGCTGGGTGTGGGGCTGGGTGGGTGTGGGTGTGGGGTGTGGGGTGTGGGGCTGGGTGGGTGTGGGTGTGGGGTGTGGGGTGTGGCTGGGTGTGTGGCTGGGTGTGGGGTGTGTGTGGGGTGTGGGTGTGGGGCTGGGTGTGGGGTGGGTGTGGGGTGTGGCTGGGTGTGTGTGGGGTGTGGGGCTGGGTGGGTGTGTGTGGGGTGTGGGGTGTGGAGCTGGGTGGGTGTGGGTGTGTGTGGGTGGGTGTGGGGTGTGGGGCTGGGTGGGTGTGCGTGGGTGGGTGTGGGGCTGGGTGTGTGTGGGGTGTGGGGTGGGTGTGGGGCTGGGTGTGGGGCTGGGTGTGGGGCTGGGTGTGTGGGGGGTGTGGGGCTGGGTGGGTGTGTGTGTGGGTGGGTGTAGAGCTGGGTGGGTGTGGGGCTGGGTGTGGGGCTGGGTGTGTGGGGGGTGTGGGGCTGGGTGGGTGTGTGGGTGGGTGGGTGTGGGGCTGGGTGTGGGTGGGTGTGGGTGGGTGTGGGGTGGGTGCAGCTGGGTGGGGCTGGGTGTGTGGCTGGGTGTGTGGCTGGGTGTAGGGTGTGGGTGGGTGTGTGTGGGGTGTGGGGTGTGGAGCTGGGTGGGTGTGGGGTGGGTGTGGGTGTGTGTGTGTGGGTGTGTGTGGGGTGGGTGCAGCTGGGTGGGGCTGGGTGGGGTGGGTGAGTGTGGGGTGGGTGTGGGGTGTGTGGGGGTGTGTGGGGGTGTGAGTGTAGGGTTGGGTGTGGGGTGTGGGTGTGGGGCTGGGTGTGTGTGGGGTGGGTGCAGCTGGGTGGGGCTGTGTGGAGTGTGGGGCTGGGTGGGTGTGGGTGAGTGTAGGGTTGGGTGTGGGGCTGGGTGTGTGGCTGGGTGTGGGGTGTGGAGCTGGGTGGGTGTGTGTGGGGTGTGGGGTGGGTGCAGCTGGGTGGGGCTGTGTGTGTGGAGTGTGGGGCTGGGTGGGTGTGGGTGAGTGTGGGGTTGGGTGTGGGGTGTGGGGTGGGGCTGGGTGTGTGGGGGTGTGTGGGGTGGGTGAGTGTAGGGTTGGGTGTGGGGTGGGTGGGTGCAGCTGTGTGTGTGGGGTGGGAGTGGGGTGTGTGGGATGGGGCTGGGTGTGGGGTGGGAGTGGGGCTGGGTGGGGCTGGGTGTGTGGGTGGGTGTGGGGCTGGGTGGGGTGGGTGAGTGTGGGGTGGGTGTGGGGTGTGGGGTGGGGCTGGGTGTGGGGTGGGTAAGTGTGGGTATGGGATTGGGATTGGGATTGGGAACAAGGATGGGAATGGGATTAAGATTGGAGTTGGGAATGGGGATGGGAATGGGATTGGGAACGGGATTGGGAACGGGATTGGGAACGGGATTGGGAACGGGATTGGGAATGGGAATGAGAGTGGGATTGGGAATGGGATCAGGAATGGGGATGGAAATGGGAATACAGATGGGAATGGGATTGGGTGTGGGAATGGGAATGGGATTTGGGAACAGGATTGGGAAAGGGATCGGGAATGAGATTGGGAATGGGAACGGGAATGGTTTTGGGAATGGGATTAAGACTGGGATTAGGAATGGGATGGGGGAGGGCTCTGGAGCCAAGGAAAAGCTGGAAGAGCAGGAACGAGGCCGCCTGTGGGCAGTGCCAGGGTGGGGGAGATGCCAAAGGTCGGGATCAGGGATGGGACATCCCCGGCCTGGGAACGGCGCCGGGAACGGCCCCGGAGCTGCCGGGGCGGCTTTTGGGGCCGAATTCCCTTAAAAAAGAGCGGGAAGAACAAAAAAACCGGGAAAAGGCCTTTTAGGGATCTTTTCACCTGGAATCAGCAGTGCCAAAAGCGCCCAGGAAATCCCGGCCAGGGCTGGAAAACCCCGGGAGCTTTTCCAGAAGGGGAAATGTGGGATGCGGCTCCAAAGCCATCGGGATCGGCGGGAATCACCGGGATCACCGGGAATCACTGGGATCACCGGGAATCACCGGGATCACCAGGAAGGGGCGGGGCAGCCAAAGCTTCTCCTGGAGACGCCGCAGTTTTCCAAGGAAAACTCTGGCTCCGCCCCCTTCCCAAAAAAACCCCCAAACCCCAAGGATCAAGTTGATTTGGGATAACGCCTCGTCCCAAATTCCCAGTACGTGGAGGAATGGGGGAGGGGAAGGAGGAAATGGGGGGGAAATTCCAAGGGAAAGCGGGAAAAGGAGGAGGGGGAAGTGTGGGATCGCTGTTCCAATCCCAAACAGTTCCTGATTCCCATGGAGGGGGATTCCCAATCCCAAACAGTTCCTGATTCCCATGGATGGGGATTCCCAATCCCAAACATTCCTGATTCCCATGGACAGGGATTCCCAATCCCAAACAGTTCCTGATTCCCAATCCCAAACAGTTCCTGATTCCCATGGAATGGGATTCCCAATCCCAAAGAGTTCCTGATTCCCAATCCCAAACAGTTCCTGATTCCCAATCCCAAACAGTTCCTGATTTCCCTGGACAGGGATTCCCAATCCCAAACAGTTCCTGATTCCCATGGACAGGGATTCTCAATCCCAAATGGATCCTGATTCCCAATCCCAAACAGTTCCTGATTCCCATGGACAGGGATTCCCAATCCCAAACACTCCTGATTCCCAATCCCAAACAGTTCCTGATTCCCAATCCCAAACAGTTCCTGATTCCCATGGAATGGGATTCCCAATCCCAAACAGTTCCTGATTCCCAATCCCAAACAGTTCCTGATTCCCTGGACAGGGATTCCCAATCCCAAACAGTTCCTGATTCCCAATCCCAAACAGTTCCTGATTCCCATGGACAGGGATTCCGAATCCCAAATGGATCCTGATTCCCATGGAATGGGATTCCCAATCCCAAACAGTTCCTGATTCCCTGGACGGGGATTCCCAATCCCAAACAGTTCCTGATTCCCAATCCCAAACACTCCTGATTCCCATGGACAGGGATTCCCAATCCCAAATGGATCCTGATTCCCTGGACAGGGATTCCCAATCCCAAACAGTTCCTGATTCCCTGGACAGGGATTCCCAATCCCAAACAGTTCCTGATTCCCAATCCCAAACAGTTCCTGATTCCCATGGACAGGGATTCCCAATCCCAAACAGTTCCTGATTCCCATGGACAGGGATTCTCAATCCCAAATGGATCCTGATTCCCAATCCCAAACAGTTCCTGATTCCCATGGAATGGGATTCCCAATCCCAAACAGTTCCTGATTCCCTGGACAGGGATTCCCAATCCCAAATGGATCCTGATTCCCTGGACAGGGATTCCTTAAGGAAAAGAGGAATATGGGAAAAGGCAGCTCCTCCCTGGGGAATCCAGGATTCCCAAAGAATCTTTGGAATTTTGGGATCGCCCTCGCTCCGGGATCGCAGCTTGGGACCCCTCAGCTCCGGCGGGAAAATCCCATTGCAGGGAATCCGGGAAAAGCCAAGGCGGGGATCCCTAAAAGCAATTCCTACACAAGCTCAGTTTCCCCCTGGCTTTTCCCGAGGTTTTCCCAGGATTTTCCCCCAATTTTCCGGAGATTTTCCCACAATTTTCCCATGATTTTCCCACAATTTTCCTGAGATTCTCCTGAGGTTTTCCCAAGATTTCCCCCCAATTTTCCCACAATTTTCCTGAGGTTTTCCCATGATTTTCCTGAGATTTTCCCAAGATTTTCCCGAGATTTTCCCCCAATTCTCCCGAGATTTTCCCAGGATTTTTCCCCAATTTTCTGGAGATTTTCCCATGATTTTCCCATGATTTTCCCGAGATTCTCCCGAGATTTTCCCAGGATTTTCCCACAATTTCTCTGAGATTTTCCCAGGATTTTCCCAGGATTTTCCCAAGATCTTCCAGAGATTCTCCCACGATTTTCCCAAAATTTCCCCACAATTCTCCCAAGATTTCCCCAGGATTTTCCCAGGATTTTCCCGAGATTCTCCTGAGATTTTCCCGAGATTTCCCCCTGATTTTCCCCCAATTTTCCCACGATTTTCCCAAGGTTTTCCCCCAATTTTCCCGAGGTTTTCCCAGGATTCTCCCAGGATTCTCCTGAGATTTTCCCAGGATTTTCCCGAGATTTTCCCAAGGTTTTCCCACAACTTTCCCACAATTTTCCCAAGATTTTCCCGAGGTCTTCCCATGATTTTCCCACAATACTCCCAAGATTTTCATGAGATTTTCTGAGGATTCTCCTGAGATTTTCCCATGATTTTCCTGAGATTTTCCCACAATTTTTCCGAGATTCTCCCGAGGTTTTCCTGAGATTTCCCCAGGATTTTCCCGAAATTTCCCCAGGATTGTCCTGAGATTTTCCCAGGATTTTCTCACCATTTTCCCACAATTTTCCCCATGGCTTTTCCCAAGGTTTTCCCATGATTTGCCTGAGATTTTTCCTACTATTTTCCCCAAATTTTCCCACGATTTCCCCCCAGTTTTCCGGAGATTTTTCCACGATTTCCCCACAATTTCCCCAACATTCTCCCACAATTCCCCTGAGATTTTCCCGAGATTTCCCCCCGATTTTCCCCCAATTTTCCCGAGATTCTCCCGAGATTCTCCCACAATTTCCCCAGGATTTTCCCAGCATTTTCCCGGGATTTTCCCCACAATTCCCCCCTGATTTTCCCTACTACCACAACCACCCCAAATCCCAGGAACAAACCAGGAAGAGCTGCTAAAAACCGAAGGGGGGAAAAAAAACCCAAAAAAAAAAAAAAAAAAAAAATCGGGAAAAGCAAATTCCTTGGAGCCGGAGCAGATCCCGACGCTCGGAGCCGCTCCGGGCCGGCCCCTCCCCCCGCCCCCCAGTGTGTCCCAAATTTTTCCCGGAGCAGGGATTCAGTCTCTGGGAGCCGAGGGTCAGTACTTCACTCCGGGTACAAATTCCTTGGCATCCGGATTCAAGGTGCTTTTGCTCTGGAAAAAAAAGCGGGAATGGGCCGGGTCAGGGTCGGGAATGTCGGGATTTCCCTCATCCCAAAAAAGTGGGGGGGGGGGGGGGGGGAGGGATTGGCTCGGAGTGTTCCCAAAGGGATTTGGGGAGAGGTCGGGATGGGATTCCCGGGGTTCTGCTCGTTTCCATGGAATTCATGGAATTGTGGAATGGGTCGGGTGGGGAGGGAGCTTGGAGGGAATCCAGGGATTGCTGCCAGTGGATCCGAATCCGTCCGGCCTGGCCTCGGATACGGCCGGGATCCAGGGGTGGGAGAATTCCAGGGGTGGGAGAATTCCAGGGGTGGGAGAATTCCGGGGATCCAGGGACAATTCCAGAGGTGGGAGAATTCCAGGGATTCAGGGACAATCCCAGTGATCCAAGGACAGTCCCAGGAATGGGAGAATTCTGGGAATGGGAGAATTCCAGGGATGCAGGGACAATTCCAGGGGTGGGAGAATTCCAGAGGTGGGAGAATTCCAGGGGTGGGAGAATTCCAGGGATGGGAGAATTCCGGGGATCCAGGGACAATTCCAGGGGTGGGAGAATTCCAGGGATGGGAGAATTCCAGGGGTGGGAGAATTCCGGGGATCCAGGGACAATTCCAGGGGTGGGAGAATTCCAGAGGTGGGAGAATTCCAGGGGTGGGAGAATTCCGGGGAGCCAGGGACAGTCCCAGGAATGGGAGAATTCTGGGAATGGGAGAATTCCGGGGGTGGGAGAATTCCAGGGATCCAGGGACAATTCCAGGGGTGGGAGAATTCTAGGGATGGGACAATTCCAAGGGTGGGGCAATTCCAGGAATCCAGGGGCAGTCCCAGAGATGGGAGAATTCCAGGGATGGGAGAATCCCAGAGATCCAGGGACATTCCCAGGGATCCAGGGACATTCCCAGGGATCCAGGGACATTCCCAGAGATGGGTCAATTCCAGGAATCCAGGGAGACTCCCAGCGATGGGACAATTGCAGGGATGGGAGAATTCCAGGAATCCAGGGACAGTCCCAGGAATGGGAGAATTCCGGGAATGGGAGAATTCCAGTGACCCAGGGACATTCCCAGGGATGGGAAAACTCCAGGGATGGGAGAATTCCAGGGGTGGGAGAATTCCAGGAATCCAGGGATAGTCCCAGGGATGGGAGAATTCCAGGGATGGGAGAATTCCGGGAATGGGCCAATTCCAAGGATGGGAGAATTCCAGGGGTCCAGGGATAGTCCCAGGGATGGGAGAATTCCGGGAATGGGCCAGTTCCAAGGAAGGGCCACTCCCAGGAATCCGGGGCAAATTGCAGGGATGGGAGAATTCCAGGAATCCAGGGATAGTCCCAGGGCTGGAAGAATTCCAGGAATCCAGGGATAGTCCCAGGAATGAGAGAATTCCGGGGATTCAGGGCCAATTCCAGGGATGGGAGAATTCCGGGAATGGGAGAATTCCAGGGATCCGGGGCCAATTCCAGGGATGGGAGAATTCTGGGAATGGGAGAATTCCAGTGACCCAGGGATAGTCCCAGGGATGGGAGAATTCCAGGGGTCCAGGGACAGTGCCAGGAATGAGAGAATTCTGGGGATTCAGGGACAATTCCAGGAATAGGAAAATTCCAGGGATGGGACAATTCCAAGGGTGGGACAATTCCAGGGGTGGGACAATTCCAAGAATCCAGGGACAGTCCCAGGGATGGGAGAATTCCGGAAATGGGCCAGTTCTGGGAATGGGCCAATTCCAGGGATGGGAAAACTCCAGGGATGGGCCAATTCCAGGGATCCAGGGAGACTCCCAGCAATGGGACAATTCCAGGGATGGGAGAATTCCAGGAATGGGAGAATTCCAGGGATCCGGGGCCAATTCCAGGGATGGGAGAATTCCAGGAATCCAGGGACAGTCCCAGGGATGGGAGAACTCCGGAAATGGGCCAGTTCTGGGAATGGGCCAATTCCAGGGATGGGAGAATTCTGGGAATGGGCCAATTGCAGGGATGGGAAAACTCCAGGGATGGGCCAATTCCAAGGAATGGGACACTCCCAGGGATCTGGAGCCAATTCCAGGGATGGGAGAATTCCAGGGGTGTGAGAATTCCAGGGGTGGGAGAATTCCAGGGGTGGGAGAATTCCAGGGATTCAGGGACAATTCCAGGGGTGGGACAATTCCAGGAATCCAGGGACATTCCCAGGGATGGGAGAACTCCAGGGATGGGCCAATGGGACACTCCCAGGGATCTGGAGCCAATTCCAGGGATGGGAGAATTCCGGGAATGAGAGAATTCCAGTGACCCAGGGACAGTCCCAGGGATGGGAGAATTCCAAGGATGGGACACTCCCAGGGATCCAGGGCCAATTCCAGGGATGGGAGAATTCCAGGAATGAGAGAATTCCAGTGACCCAGGGACAGTCCCAGGGATGGGAGAACTCCGGGAACGGGCCAATTCCAGGGATGGGACAATTCCAGGGGTGGGAGAATTCCAGGAATCCAGGGACATTCCCAGGGATGGGAGAATTCCGGGAAAGGGCCAGTTCCAAGGATGGGACACTCCCAGGGATCCGGGGCCAATTCCAGGGATGGGAGAATTCCAGGGGTGGGAGAATTCCAGGGGTGGGACAATTCCAGGAATCCAGGGACAGTCCCAGGGATGGGAGAATTCCGGAAATGGGCCAGTTCTGGGAATGGGCCAATTCCAGGGATGGGAGAATTCCAGGGGTGGGAGAATTCCAGGAATGGGAGAATTCCAGGAATCCAGGGACAGTCCCAGGGATGGGAGAACTCCGGGAACGGGGCCAATTCCAAGGAATGGGAGGGACACTCCCAGGGATCCAGAGCCCATCCCAAGGATTCCGGGCGGCCCCGAATCCCAGGGAGGAGGAGGAGGAGGAGGAGGAGGCGCTTCCCGGGAATCCTCACCAGGATGTCCTCGGCTCCGCGTCCGTCGGGAACGGCGAGGCCGTGGAGCTGCTGCTGGAGCTGCGCCATTCCCTGGGGCAGATCCCGCGCCGGGATGAACCAATCCCGCTCCTCCTCCTCCAGCATCTCCTGGAAGCAGCGATCCAGGAATTCCTGCTCCTGCAGCTCCTCCTCCACCTGCCCGGAGAGATCCCGCCGGGAATGATGATGGCTCGCCCGGGTTTTTTTCCATGTGGGAAGAGCCCGCCGGGCTCCGAGGAATTCATGGAATGGCTGAGGTTGGAAAATCCACCTTCCCGACGGGAAAGGTGAATCCAGGATTTTTTTTTTTTTTCCAGGCAGGAATATTCCCAATCTCCCACCCAGCTGTTCCTGCTGATCCCATTCCCAAATCCTCCTCCAGCATCTCCTGGAAGCAGCGATCCAGGAATTCCTGCTCCTGCAGCTCCTCCTCCACCTGCCCGGAGAGATCCCGCCGGGAATGATGATGGCTCGCCCGGGGTTTTTTTCCATGTGGGAAGAGCCCGGAGGGCGCCCGCCGGGCTCCGAGGAATTCATGGAAATCCACCTTCCCGAGGTGTTCGATCCCGATTTTCCAGGATTTTTTTTTTTTTCCCAGGCAGGAATATTCCCAATCTCCCACCCAGCTGTTCCTGCTGATCCCATTCCCAAATCCTCCTCCAGGGAATCGTGGAGATCCACCAGGTCACTCCGGAGCTTCCTTTTTCCCAGGAATTCCTGGGATGGGATGGCGGCTGCGATCGAAGAGTTTTCCCAGCCTGGAATTCCTGCGGCTGCTCCGGCAGGGGGGTGGGAGCAGAGGAAAGCTGGGAATTGCCCTGAGGGGGCCGATCCCATTTTCCCGGTTTTCCCTGGATTCCGGAGACGCAACGAGGAGCGAATCCAGGATGCACAAAGGCTGAGTTTTTCCAGGGGATGGAGCAGTGGGAAAAGCGGGAATTCTGCGCCTCGGGAGGGGCAGAAAAGTGGGAATTCTGCGGCTCGGGAAGGGCAGAAAAGCGGGAATTCTGCGGCTCGGGAAGGGCAGAAAGGTGGGAATTCTGCGCCTCGGGAAGGGGCAGAAAAGTGGGAATTCTGCACCTCGGGAAGGGCAGAAAAGCGGGAATTCTGCACTTCGGGAAGGGCAGAAAAGCGGGAATTCTGCAGCTCGGGAAGGGGCAGAAAAGTGGGAATTCTGCACTTCGGGAAGGGCAGAAAAGCGGGAATTCTGCGGCTCGGGAAGGGCAGAAAGGTGGGAATTCTGTGCCTCGGGAGGGGCAGAAAAGTGGGAATTCTGTGCCTCGGGAAGGGCAGAAAAGTGGGAATTCTGCGCCTCGGGAAGGGCAGAAAAGTGGGAATTCTGCGGCTCGGGAAGGGCAGAAAAGTGGGAATTCTGTGCCTCGGGAGGGGCAGAAAAGTGGGAATTCTGCACCTCGGGAAGGGCAGAAAAGTGGGAATTCTGTGCTTCAGGAAGGGCAGAAAAGTGGGAATTCTGCACTTGGGGAAGAGCAGAAAAGTGGGAATTCTGCACCTCGGGAAGGGGCAGAAAAGTGGGAATTCTGCACCTCGGGAAGGGCAGAAAAGTGGGAATTCTGTGCCTCGGGAAGGGCAGAAAAGTGGGAATTCTGCACCTCGGGAAGGGCAGAAAAGTGGGAATTCTGTGCCTCGGGAAGGGCAGAAAAGTGGGAATTCTGCACTTGGGGAGGGGCAGAAAAGTGGGAATTCTGTGCCTCGGGAAGGGGCAGAAAAGTGGGAATTCTGTGCCTCGGGAGGGGCAGAAAAGTGGGAATTCTGCACTTCGGGAAGGGCAGAAAAGTGGGAATTCTGTGCCTCGGGAAGGGGCAGAAAAGTGGGAATTCTGCACTTCGGGAGGGGCAGAAAAGTGGGAATTCTGTGCCTCGGGATGAAGCAGAAAAGTGGGAATTCTGCGCCTCGGGAGGGGCAGAAAAGTGGGAATTCTGTGCCTCGGGAAGGGCAGAAAAGTGGGAATTCTGCGCCTCGGGAAGGGCAGAAAAGTGGGAATTCTGCACTTGGGGAGGGGCAGAAAAGTGGGAATTCTGTGCCTCGGGAAGGGCAGAAAAGTGGGAATTCTGCACTTGGGGAGGGGCAGAAAAGTGGGAATTCTGCGCCTCGGGAGGGGCAGAAAAGTGGGAATTCTGCACTTGGGGAGGGGCAGAAAATTGGGAATTCTGCACTTGGGGAGGGGCAGAAAAGTGGGAATTCTGTGCCTCGGGAAGGGCAGAAAAGTGGGAATTCTGCGCCTCGGGAAGGGGCAGAAAAGTGGGAATTCTGTGCCTCGGGAAGGGGCAGAAAAGTGGGAATTCTGCACCTCGGGAAGGGCAGAAAAGTGGGAATTCTGTGCCTCGGGAAGGGCAGAAAAGTGGGAATTCTGCACCTCGGGAAGGGCAGAAAAGTGGGAATTCTGTGCCTCGGGAGGGGGCAGAAAAGTGGGAATTCTGAACATCGGGAAGGGCAGAAAAGTGGGAATTCTGCACTTCGGGAAGGGCAGAAAAGTGGGAATTCTGCGGCTCGGGAGGGGCAGAAAAGTGGGAATTCTGCACTTGGGGAAGGGGCAGAAAAGTGGGAATTCTGCCTCCAGCTCCCAAATGCCAGCAGCATTCCAGAGGAGCAATTCCAGAGGAAAGCACGGAGCTGCTGGAGCCCCTCTGGATCAGACTGGGAGAGCTGGGAATGCTCCCCTGGAGAAGGAATTCCAGGGATTTCTTGGAGCCCATTCCAGAGCCTAAAGGAGCTCCAGGAGAGCTGCAGAGGGATTTGGGATAAGGGATTTGGGATAAGGGATTTGGGATGAGGGATTTGGGATGAGGGATTTGGGATGAGGGATTTGGGATAAAGGGATTTGGGATGAGGGATTTGGGATGAGGGATTTGGGATAAAGGGATTTGGGATAAAGGATTTGGGATGAGGGATTTGGGATAAGGGATTTGGGATAAAGGGATTTGGGATAAGGGATTTGGGATGAGGAATTTGGGATAAGGGATTTGGGATGAGGGATTTGGGATAAGGGATTTGGGATAAAGGATTTGGGATGAGGGATTTGGGATAAGGGATTTGGGATAAGGGATTTGGGATAAGGGATTTGGGATAAAGGATTTGGGATGAGGGATTTGGGATAAAGGATTTGGGATAAGGGATTTGGGATAAAGGATTTGGGATGAGGGATTTGGGATAAGGGATTTGGGATAAGGGATTTGGGATAAGGGATTTGGGATAAAGGATTTGGGATAAAGGATTTGGGATAAAGGATTTGGGATGAGGGATTTGGGATAAAGGATTTGGGATGAGGGATTTGGGATAAAGGATTTGGGATGAGGGATTTGGGATAAGGGATTTGGGATAAGGGATTTGGGATAAGGGATTTGGGATGAGGGATTTGGGATGAGGGATTTGGGATAAGGGATTTGGGATAAGGGATTTGGGATGAGGAATTTGGGATAAGGGATTTGGGATAAGGGATTTGGGATAAAGGGATTTGGGATGAGGGATTTGGGATAAGGGATTTGGGATAAGGGATTTGGGATGAGGGATTTGGGATAAAGGATTTGGGATAAGGGATTTGGGATGAGGGATTTGGGATGAGGGATTTGGGATAAGGGATTTGGGATAAGGGATTTGGGATAAAGGGATTTGGGATAAGGGATTTGGGATAAAGGGATTTGGGATAAAGGATTTGGGATAAGGGATTTGGGATGAGGGATTTGGGATGAGGGATTTGGGATAAGGGATTTGGGATAAGGGATTTGGGATGAGGAATTTGGGATGAGGGATTTGGGATGAGGAATTTGGGATGAGGAATTTGGGATGAGGGATTTGGGATAAAGGATTTGGGATAAGGGATTTGGGATGAGGGATTTGGGATGAGGGATTTGGGATAAAGGATTTGGGATAAAGGATTTGGGATGAGGGATTTGGGATAAAGGGATTTGGGATAAAGGGATTGGGGATGAGGGATTTGGGATAAGGGATTTGGGATAAAGGATTTGGGATAAAGGATTTGGGATAAGGGATTTGGGATGAGGGATTTGGGATGAGGGATTTGGGATAAAGGATTTGGGATAAAGGATTTGGGATGAGGGATTTGGGATGAGGGATTTGGGATAAAGGGATTTGGGATGAGGGATTTGGGATAAGGGATTTGGGATAAAGGATTTGGGATAAAGGATTTGGGATAAAGGATTTGGGATAAAGGATTTGGGATGAGGGATTTGGGATGAGGGATTTGGGATAAGGGATTTGGGATAAGGGATTTGGGATAAAGGGATTTGGGATAAGGGATTTGGGATAAGGGATTTGGGATAAAGGATTTGGGATAAGGGATTTGGGATGAGGGATTTGGGATAAGGGATTTGGGATAAGGGATTTGGGATAAGGGATTTGGGATGAGGAATTTGGGATGAGGGATTTGGGATGAGGAATTTGGGATGAGGAATTTGGGATGAGGGATTTGGGATAAAGGATTTGGGATAAGGGATTTGGGATGAGGGATTTGGGATGAGGGATTTGGGATGAGGGATTTGGGATAAGGGATTTGGGATAAAGGATTTGGGATAAAGGATTTGGGATGAGGGATTTGGGATGAGGGATTTGGGATAAAGGGATTGGGGATGAGGGATTTGGGATAAGGGATTTGGGATAAAGGATTTGGGATAAAGGATTTGGGATAAGGGATTTGGGATAAAGGATTTGGGATGAGGGATTTGGGATGAGGGATTTGGGATAAAGGATTTGGGATAAAAGATTTGGGATGAGGGATTTGGGATGAGGGATTTGGGATAAAGGATTTGGGATAAGGGATTTGGGATAAGGGATTTGGGATAAGGGATTTGGGATAAAGGGATTTGGGATAAGGGATTTGGGATAAGGGATTTGGGATGAGGGATTTGGGATAAAGGATTTGGGATGAGGGATTTGGGATGAGGGATTTGGGATGAGGGATTTGGGATAAGGGATTTGGGATGAGGGATTTGGGATGAGGGATTTGGGATGAGGAATTTGGGATAAGGGATTTGGGATAAAGGGATTTGGGATAAAGGATTTGGGATAAGGGATTTGGGATAAGGGATTTGGGATGAGGGATTTGGGATGAGGGATTTGGGATAAAGGGATTTGGGACAGGAGCCAGGGAATGGCTTCCCAGTGGGAAACTGGAATTTTGGGAAGGAATTCCTGCCTGGAAATCGGGATATGGAACCCAAAGTGCCCAGGAATGTCGGCTCATCCCAGCAGGAATTATCCCGGGATTCTGCTCTCCCAGGGGCCGCCTCTCCCGGCACATCCAGCCGAACATTCCCGGTTTTTCCAGCCTCTCCCAGCCCGGGATGTTTCCCTGAGCTCCATCCCGGGATTTGTCGGATCCATGGGAATCTCCACGGGTTGGAAAAAGCCCCCGGAGAGCTCCTGTTCCCATTTTCCAGCTCCGAAATCCCAGCTGGAAAAGCAAGGAAAATTCCGTGGCTCTGGAAAACTCAGGGAAAAGGGGGAAATGCGGGAAAAAAAAAATTCCAAAGTTTAAAAACGATGGGATGGGAATTTCCTGGGAATGCTGCCGGAACGGGCACGGAATTCCCAGAGCTCTGCCCGAAATCCAGGATTTCCCCTCCCCAAAAAACTGGGAGAACCCAAATTCCAGGATTGGGATGCTGAGAACGGGGAAAGGGATCCCAAAAACTCAGGGGATGGGAGCGATGACGTCACTGCCCCGCTGGGAGGAGCCAAGGCGTCCCGAGGGAATTTTTTTCCAGCTTTTTTGGGGTTTTTTCCAGCTTTTTTGGGTTTTTTTGGGGGCTTTTTTGGGGCTTTTTTCCCAGCTTTTTTTGGGTTGTTTTTTAGATTTTTTCCAGTTTTTTCTCGGCTTTTTTTCCAGCTTTTTTCCAGCTTTTTTCCAGCTTTTTTCCAGTTTTTTTCCCAGCTTTTTTTCCAGTTTTTTCCCAGCTTTTTTCCAGCTTTTTTTCCAGTTTTTTCCCAGCTTTTTTCCAGCTTTTTTCCAGCTTTTTTTCCAGTTTTTTCCCAGCTTTTTTCCAGCTTTTTTCCAGCTGTTTTCCAGCTTTTTTCCGGCTTTTTTCCGGCTTTTTTAAAGCTTTTTTTTTTTCCAGCTTTTTTTCCAGATTTTTTCCAGATTTTTTCCCGATTTTTTTTTTAGCTTTTTTCCAGCTTTTTTGGGGCTTTTTCCAGCTTTTTTGGGGTTTTTTGGGGGTTTTTTGGGGCTTTTTTGGGGTTATTTTGGGGCTTTTTTCCCAGCTTTTTTTGGGTTGTTTTTTAGATTTTTTTCCAGTTTTTTCTCGGCTTTTTTTCCAGCTTTTTTCCAGCTTTTTTCCAGTTTTTTCCCAGCTTTTTCTCCAGCTTTTTTCCAGCTGTTTTCCAGCTGTTTTCCGGCTTTTTTCCAGCTTTTTTAAAGCTTTTTTTTTCCAGCTTTTTTTCCAGAGTTTTTCCAGAGTTTTTTCCAGATTTTTTCCCGATTTTTTTTTTTAGCTTTTTTCCAGCTTTTTTGGGGCTTTTTTGGGGTTTTTTTTGGGGCTTTTTTGGGGTTATTTTGGGGCTTTTTTCCCAGCTTTTTTTGGGTTGTTTTTTAGATTTTTTCCAGTTTTTTCTCGGCTTTTTTTCCAGCTTTTTTCCAGCTTTTTTCCAGTTTTTTCCCAGCTTTTTTCCAGCTTTTTTTCCAGTTTTTTCCCAGCTTTTTCTCCAGCTTTTTTCCAGCTGTTTTCCAGCTGTTTTCCGGCTTTTTTAAAGCTTTTTTTTTCCAGCTTTTTTTTCCAGAGTTTTTCCAGAGTTTTTTCCAGATTTTTTCCAGATTTTTTCCCAGATTTTTTCCCGATTTTTTTTTAGCTTTTTTCCAGCTTTTTGGGGGCTTTTTCCAGCTTTTTTGGGGTTTTTTTGGGTTTTTTTTGGGGCTTTTTTGGGGTTATTTTGGGGCTTTTTTTCCAGCTTTTTTTGGGTTGTTTTTTAGATTTTTTCCAGTTTTTTCTCGGCTTTTTTTCCAGCTTTTTTCCAGCTTTTTTCCAGTTTTTTCCCAGCTTTTTTCCAGCTTTTTTTCCAGTTTTTTCCCAGCTTTTTCTCCAGCTTTTTTCCAGCTGTTTTCCAGCTGTTTTCCGGCTTTTTTAAAGCTTTTTTTTTCCAGCTTTTTTTTCCAGAGTTTTTCCAGAGTTTTTTCCAGATTTTTTCCAGATTTTTTCCCAGATTTTTTCCCGATTTTTTTTTAGCTTTTTTCCAGCTTTTTGGGGGCTTTTTCCAGCTTTTTTGGGGTTTTTTTGGGTTTTTTTTGGGGCTTTTTTGGGGTTATTTTGGGGCTTTTTTTCCAGCTTTTTTTGGGTTGTTTTTTAGATTTTTTTTCCAGTTTTTTCTTGGCTTTTTTTCCAGCTTTTTTCCAGTTTTTTCCCAGCTTTTTTCCCAGCTTTTTTTCCAGCTTTTTTCCAGCTTTTTTCCAGTTTTTTCCCAGCTTTTTTTCCAGCTTTTTTTCCAGCTTTTTTTCCGGCTTTTTTCCGGCTTTTTTAAAGCTTTTTTTTTTCCAGCTTTTTTTCCAGAGTTTTTCCAGAGTTTTTTCCAGATTTTTTCCAGCTTTTTTCCCAGATTTTTTCCCGATTTTTTTTTTAGCTTTTTTCCAGCTTTTTGGGGGCTTTTTCCAGCTTTTTTGGGGTTTTTTTGGGGTTTTTTTGGGGCTTTTTTGGGGTTATTTTGGGGCTTTTTTCCCAGCTTTTTTTGGGTTGTTTTTTAGATTTTTTCCAGTTTTTTCTCGACTTTTTTTCCAGCTTTTTTCCAGTTTTTTCCCAGCTTTTTTTCCAGTTTTTTCCCAGCTTTTTTCCAGCTTTTTTCCAGCTGTTTTCCAGCTGTTTTCTGGCTTTTTTAAAGCTTTTTTTCCCAGATTTTTTCCAGAGTTTTTTCCAGCTTTTTTTCCAGATTTTTTCCCGATTTTTTTTTAGCTTTTTTCCAGCTTTTTTGGGACTTTTTAAAGCTTTTTTCCCAGCTTTTTTTGGGTTGTTTTTTAGATTTTTTCCAGTTTTTTCTCAGCTTTTTTTCCAGCTTTTTTCCGGTTTTTTCCCAGCTTTTTTCCAGCTTTTTTGGGGCTTTTTCCAGCTTTTTTGGGGTTTTTTGGGGTTTTTTGGGGGGCTTTTTTGGGGTTATTTTGGGGCTTTTTTCCCAGCTTTTTTTGGGTTGTTTTTTAGATTTTTTCCAGTTTTTTCTCGGCTTTTTTTCCAGCTTTTTTCCAGCTTTTTTCCAGTTTTTTCCCAGCTTTTTTCCAGCTTTTTTTCCAGCTTTTTTTCCGGCTTTTTTCTGGCTTTTTTCCGGCTTTTTTAAAGCTTTTTTTTCCAGCTTTTTTTCCAGAGTTTTTCCAGAGTTTTTTCCAGATTTTTTTCCAGCTTTTTTTCCAGATTTTTCCCGATTGTTTTTTTAGCTTTTTTCCAGCTTTTTTCCAGCTTTTTTCCAGTTTTTTCCCAGCTTTTTTCCAGCTTTTTTCCAGCTGTTTTCCAGCTGTTTTCCCGCTTTTTTAAAGCTTTTTTTTCCAGATTTTTTCCCGATTTTTTTTTAGCTTTTTTCCAGCTTTTTTGGGACTTTTTAAAGCTTTTTTCCCAGCTTTTTTTGGGTTGTTTTTTAGATTTTTTCCAGTTTTTTCTCGGCTTTTTTCCCAGCCTTTTTCCAGCTTTTTTCCAGTTTTTTCCCAGCTTTTTTTCCAGCTTTTTTTCCAGCTTTTTTCCGGCTTTTTTCCGGCTTTTTTAAAGCTTTTTTTTTCCAGCTTTTTTTCCAGATTTTTTCCCGATTTTTTTTTTAGCTTTTTTCCAGCTTTTTTGGGGCTTTTTCCAGCTTTTTTGGGGGTTTTTTGGGGTTTTTTTGGGGCTTTTTTGGGGTTATTTTGGGGCTTTTTTCCCAGCTTTTTTTGGGTTGTTTTTTAGATTTTTTCCAGTTTTTTCTCGGCTTTTTTTCCAGCTTTTTTCCAGCTTTTTTCCAGTTTTTTCCCAGCTTTTTTCCAGCTTTTTTCCAGCTGTTTTCCAGCTTTTTTCCAGCTGTTTTCCAGCTTTTTTCCGGCTTTTTTAAAGCTTTTTTTTCCAGATTTTTTCCAGATTTTTTCCAGCTTTTTTTCCAGATTTTTTCCCGCTTTTTTTTTTAGCTTTTTTCCAGCTTTTTGGGGACTTTTTAAAGCTTTTTTCCCAGCTTTTTTTGGGTTGTTTTTTAGATTTTTTCCAGTTTTTTCTCGGCTTTTTTCCAGCTGTTTTCCAGCTTTTTTCCGGCTTTTTTCCAGCTTTTTTAAAGCTTTTTTTTTTCCAGCTTTTTTTCCAGAGTTTTTCCAGAGCTTTTTCCAGATTTTTTCCAGCTTTTTTTCCAGATTTTTTCCCGATTTTATTTTTAGCTTTTTTCCAGCTTTTTTGGGGCTTTTTCCAGCTTTTTTGGGGCTTTTTTGGGGCTTTTTTGGGGTTATTTTGGGGCATTTTTCCCAGCTTTTTTTGGGTTGTTTTTTAGATTTTTTCCAGTTTTTTCTCGGCTTTTTTTCCAGCTTTTTTCCAGCTTTTTTCCAGTTTTTTCCCAGCTTTTTTCCAGCGGTTTTCCAGGTTTTTTCCAGCTGTTTTCCAGCTTTTTTCCGGCTTTTTTAAAGCTTTTTTTTCCAGATTTTTTCCAGATTTTTTCCAGATTTTTTTCCAGATTTTTTCCCGATTTTTTTTTAGCTTTTTTCCAGCTTTTTTGGGACTTTTTAAAGCTTTTTTCCCAGCTTTTTTTGGGTTGTTTTTTAGATTTTTTCCAGTTTTTTCCCAGCTTTTTTCCCAGTTTTTTCCCAGCTTTTTTCCAGCTTTTTTCCAGCTGTTTTCCAGCTTTTTTCCGGCTTTTTAAAAGCTTTTTTTTCCAGCTTTTTTTTCCAGATTTTTTCCAGATTTTTTCCCAGATTTTTTTAAGCTTTTTTCCAGCTTTTTTGGGACTTTTTAAAGCTTTTTTCCAGTTTTTTTTTAAGCTTTTTTTCCACGTTTTTCTGGGCTTTTTTTAGGTTTTTGGGCTTTTCTAAGCTTTTGTCCAGCTTTTTTGGGGCTTTTTTGGGGCTTTTTTGGGGCTTTTTTTTACCTTTTTTCCAGCTTTTCCCCAGCTGTTTCCTGGCTTATTTTGGGCTTTTTTTTTAAGGTTTTTTTCCAGCTTTTTTGGGGCTTTTTTCCAGCTTTTTCCCAGCTTTTTTTAAACTTTTTTCCAGCTTTTTTTTTTCCCTTTTCCCAGCTTTTTTCTGGCTTTTTAAAGCTTTTTTTTTAAACTTTTTTCCAGCTTTTTTCCAGCTTTTCCCCAGCTTTTTTCCAGCTTTTTTCTTACCTTTCCCCAGCTTTTTTCTGGCTTTTTAAAGCTTTTTTTTAAATTTTTTTCCAGCTTTTTTTTCCCTTTTCCCATTTTTTTTAGCTTTTCTTTACCTTTTTTGTACCTTTTTTTTACCCTTTTTTTGCCTTTTTTTAACCTTTTGTTTAACCTTTTTTTGGCCTTTTTTTACCTTTTTCTTACCTTTTTTTTTGCATTTTTTTACCTTTTTTTTACCCATTTTTTAACCTTTTTTTGCCTTTTTATATCTTTTTTTACCCTTTTTTTCACTTTTATTACCTTTTTTTACCTTTTTTTGCCTTTTTTTTACCTTTTTTTACCCTTTTTTTGCCTTTTTTTCCTTTTTTTATCCTTTTTTTTTGCCTTTTTTTACCCTTTTACCTTTTTTCTTTTTTTACCTTTTTTCGCCTTTTTGCCTTTTTTACTCCTTTTTTTACCCTTTTTTCTACCTTTTTTTTCTTTTTTTACCTTTTTATAACCTTTTTTCCCCTTTTTTTAACCTTTTTTCCCCCTTTTTTTTACCTTTTTTTCCCTTTTTTCCCCCTTTTTTCCCCTTTCCCCCCATTTTTTCCCTTTTTTTCCCCTTTTTCCCCCTTTTTTTCCCCTTTTTTCCCTTTTTTTTCCCTTTTTTTTCCCCCTTTTTTTTCCCTTTTTTTCCCCCTTTTTTTTACTCTTTTTTTCCCCTTTCCCCCCTTTTTTTCCCTTTTTTTACCTTTTTTCCCCCTTTTTTCCCTTTTTTTCCCTTTTTTTCCCCTTTCCCCCCTTTTTTTCCCTTTTTTTCCCCTTTCCCCCCTTTTTTTCCCTTTTTTTCCCTTTTTTTACCCTTTTTTCCCCTTTTTTTACCCTTTTTTTCCCCTTTTTTTCCCTTTTTTTCCCTTTTTTACCCCTTTTTTCCCTTTTTATTACCCTTTTTTTCCCTTTCTTTTCTCTTTTTTTCCCTTTTTTTACCCTTTTTTTCCCCTTTTTTTCCCTTTTTTCCCTTTTTTTACCCTTTTTTTCCCTTTTTTCCCTTTTTTTACCCTTTTTTTCCCCTTTCTTTTCCCTTTTTTGTCCCTTTTTTTACCCTTTTTTCCCTTTTTTTTCCCTTTTCCCCCTTTTTTTCCCTTTTTTCCCCCTTTTTTCCCTTTTTTTACCCTTTTTTTCCCCCTTTTTTTACCCTTTTTTCCCCCTTTTTTTCCCTTTTTTACCCTTTTTTTCCCCTTTTTTTCCCTTTTTTACCCCTTTTTTCCCTTTTTATTACCCTTTTTTTCCCTTTCTTTTCTCTTTTTTTCCTTTTTACCCTTTTTTTTCCCCTTTTTTTCCCTTTTTCCCCTTTTTTTTACCCTTTTTTCCCCCTTCTTTCCCCCTTTTTTTCCCCTTTTTCCCCCTTTTTTTCCCTTTTTTCCCTTTTTTTTCCCTTTTTTGCCCCCTTTTTTTCCCTTTTTTTACCCTTTTTTAACCCTTTTTTTTACTCTTTTTTTCCCCTTTTTTCCCCTTTCTTTTCCCTTTTTTTACCATTTTTTTCCCTTTTTTCCCTCTTTTTTTCCCCTTTTTTTTACCCTTTTTTCCCCTTTCCCCCCTTTTTTTCCCTTTTTTTCCCTTTTTTTACCCTTTTTTCCCCCTTTTTTCCCCTTTTTTTCCCCTTTTTTTCCCTTTTTTCCCCTTTTTTTTCCCCTTTTTTCCCCTTTTTTTCCCCTTTTTACCCTTTTTTCCCCTTTTTTTGCCTTTTTTAACCTTTTTTAAGCTTTTTTTGCCTTTTTTTACCCTTTTTTCCCGTTTTTTTACCTTTTTTCCCCTTTTTTTCCCTTTTTCCCCCTTTTTTTCCCTTTTTTTTACCCTTTTTTTCCCTTTTTTCCCCTTTTTTCCCCCTTTTTTTACCCTTTTTTTCCCCCTTTTTCCCCTTTTTTCCCCCTTTTTTACCCTTTTTTTCCCTTTTTCCCTTTTTTTTCCCTTTTTCCCCTTTTTTTCCCCTTTTTCCCCTTTTTTCCCCTTTTTTTCCCCCTTTTTTTTACCCTTTTTTCCCCCTTCTTTCCCCTTTTTTTTCCCCTTTTCCCCCCTTTTTTTCCCTTTTTTTTCCCTTTTTTCCCCTTTTTTTCCCCTTTTCCCCCCTTTTTTCCCCTTTTTTCCCCTTTTTTCCCCCTTTTTTTCCCTTTTCCCCCTTTTTTCCCCTTTTTTTCCCTTTTTTCCCCCTTTTTTCCCTTTTTTTACCCTTTTTTTCCCCCTTTTTTACCCTTTTTTCCCCCTTTTTTTCCCTTTTTTACCCTTTTTTTCCCCTTTTTTTCCCCCTTTTTTTTCCCCTTTTTTTCCCTTTTCTACCCCTTTTTTCCCTTTTTATTACCCTTTTTTTCCCTTTCTTTTCTCTTTTTTTCCCTTTTTTTACCCTTTTTTTTTCCCTTTTTCCCCCTTTTTTTCCCCTTTTCCCCCCTTTTTTCCCTTTTTTACCCTTTTTTCCCCTTTTTTTCCCTTTTTTTCCCCCTTTTTTTCCCTTTTTTTACCCTTTTTTTAACCCTTTTTTTTACTCTTTTTTCCCCTTTCTTTTCCCTTTTTTTACCATTTTTTTCCCTTTTTTCCCTCTTTTTTTCCCCTTTTTTTACCCTTTTTTCCCCTTTTTTACCCTCTTTTTTTCCCCTTTTTTCCCCTTCTTTACCCTTTTTTTCCCCTTTTTTTCCCTTTTTTTCCCCTTCTTTACCCTTTTTTTCCCCTTTTTTTCCCTTTTTTTCCCCTTCTTTACCCTTTTTTTCCCCTTTTTCCCCTTTTTTTCCCCCTTTTCCCCCTTTCCCCCCTTTCCCCCAGGCACACCCACCCACCGCCCAGCGATGCCTCTACCCAGAGCCTCCCTCTCCCACCAGAACAAACCATTCCCACTTTTCCCTCGGGATACACCCGGAGCTGGCACCCATCCCCAAGGCCGGAACGGGCACCGTCCCCATCCCGAGGATCCCGAGGATCCCGAGGATCCCGAGGATCCCGAAGGAATCTCACCTGCCGGTTGAAATCCTCCTCGTTCTCCATCCACATGTACTCGGCAAAGGGGTTCTTCTCCTTCTCCTCGTGCCCGTTCCCCACGGGATCCTCCTTGGATTTGGGATTGGACGCGCTCGTGCCGGCGAGCTCGGAGCCATTCATCCTTAGGGACTCTGGGATTTGGGAACGGGGGAATGGGGGAATGAGGGAGCGGCTGGATCCCGCGGGGACGCTCGGGGTGAGGGGGTGGGGAGGGTGGGATTGGAGCGCGGAGGGGTTTTGCTGCTTTTGGGATCGCGGGGGCTATCGGGAAGTGTTCCATGGATCCATGGATCCATCCTGATATCCATCCATGGATCCATCCTGATATCCATCCATGGATCCATGGATCCATCCTGATATCCATCCATGGGTCCATCCTGATATCCATCCATGGATCCATGGATCCATCCCCATATCCATCCATGGATCCATCCTGATATCCATCCATGGATCCATCCCCCTATTCTTCCATGGATCCATCCCCATATCCTTCCATGGATCCATCCCCATATCCTTCCATGGATCCATCCCCATATCCCTCCATCCATCCCTCCATCCATCCATCCATCCATCCCTCCATCCATCCCTCCATCCATCCCTCCATCCATCCATCCCTCCATCCATCCATCCATCCATCCATCCCTCCATCCCTCCCTCCATCCATCCCTCCATCCCTCCATCCATCCATCCATCCCTCCATCCATCCATCCATCCATCCATCCATCCATCCCTCCCTCCCTCCATCCATCCCTCCATCCCTCCATCCATCCATCCATCCATCCATCCCTCCATCCATCCATCCATCCATCCCTCCATCCCTCCATCCATCCATCCCTCCATCCCTCCCTCCATCCATCCATCCATCCATCCATCCCTCCATCCATCCCTCCATCCCTCCATCCATCCATCCATCCCTCCATCCATCCCTCCATCCCTCCATCCCTCCATCCATCCATCCATCCATCCATCCATCCCTCCATCCATCCATGGATCCATCCCAGCCATTTGAACTCCACCCCAAATACATCCCAAAAATCCATCACTGCCTTATCCTAGAAAAGGATTGTTCTCCCACCCCCAAAAATGCTGGAATTTGGGACGTTTGGGAAGTTTGGGGATTGGGGAATGAGGTCAGGCATGATGGGAGAGCTGGGAATGTTCCCCTGGAGAAGGGAGAACTCCAGGGAATCCTCAGAGTCCCTAAAGGGGCTCTGGGAGAGCTGCAGAGGGATTTGGGATAAGGGATTTGGGATAAGGGATTTGGGATAAGGGATTTGGGCCAGGAGGCAGGGAATGGCTTCCCAGTGGGAAAGGGGAGCTTGGGGTGGGATTTGGGAAGGAATTCCTCGGGATGGAATTCCCAGAGCAGCTGGGGCTGCCCCTGGATCCCTGGGAATGCCCAAGGCCAGGTTGGGATGGACTCGGATCCACCTCGGACAGTGGGAGGTGCCAGGGTGGGAATGGGATGGGATTTAAGCTCCCTTCCCACCAAAATTCCAGGATTTTATGCAGGGCAGGAGAAGCCTGGACAGTTTCCAGGCTCCCTCTGAGCAGGAATTCCAGGAAATCACCTGCCCTGGATCCATTCCCAAGGGATGGCTTCTCCCATTCCCAGTCCCACAGCTCCAGCCGCCTTCCCAACTTCCCAGCTGCTTCCAGCAGCTCCTCGTGCCTCCCACTCCAGGAATTCCCAATTCCCTGCACTCCCATCCCCTTTCCCAGATAAAACCCCTACATCCAGAATCCCAAATCCCACTCCTTATCCCATTTTTTTTTCTCCCGGCACTGTGGATTTTTCCCATTCCCTGCTCCCAGCCTGGCCAGACCTGGATTTTCCCACCACTTTTCCAAGATTTTTTCCCCCCCTCCCCTCACTCCAGGCTTCTCCTTCCCATTTTTCCAGTGCTTCACGTTTCTCCCTGAGGTTTTTATTCCTTGCTCGGGAGTTGCTCCCTGTTTTCTCCAGCTTTTAACCTGAGGGAGATGAGATTCCCAGGACGCTCCTGGTGCTCACTCCTGGGATTTCCATTCCCAGCTCTCCCAGTTGCCGAGGAACCGCGGCCTAATTCCGGCCCGGATCCGGGGATAATCTCATCCCGCACTATTTTAATCCAGAGCTCCACCGGATCCACCCGAAATAAAAAAAAAAAAACCCTCCAGCTCCTGAGCCCAATCCAAGGAATGCTCAGGAACCTCATCCCAAATTCCTCCTGGAGCTGCTTCCTGCTCCTCTCCAGGAAATCTGGGCCTCGTCACCCTCCCAGCCGGGAATTCCTTCCCAACATCCCAGCCCAAGCTCCCCTTTCCCACTGGGAAGCCATTCCCTGCCTCCTGGCCCAAATCCCTCATCCCAAATCCCTCTCCAGCTCTCCTGGAGCCCCTTTAGGCCCTGCAAGGGGCTCCCAGCTCTCCCTGGCTCCTTCCCTTCTCCAGGGCAACATTCCCAGCTCTCCCAGGCTGATCCAGAGCAGAGAGGCTCCAAAATCCTGGAATGCTTTGGATTAGTAGGGACTTTGAATCCCATCCCATTCCCACCCCATTCCATGGGCAGGGACACCTCCCACCATCCCAGCAGATCCCAGGTGGATCCAAGCCCCAGTGTCCAGCCTGGCCTTGGACATTCCCAGGGATCCAGGGGCAGCCCCAGCTGCTCTGGCAATTCCAGCCCAGCCCCTCCCCACCCTCCCAGCCAGCAATTCCTTCCCAACATCCCAGCCCAAGCTCCCCTTTCCCACTGGGAAGCCATTCCCTGCCTCCTGGCCCTCCAGCCCTTGGCCCCAGTCCCTCTGCAGCTCTCCTGGAGCCCCTTTAGGCCCTGCAAGGGGCTCCCAGCTCTCCCTGGCTCCTTCCCTTCTCCAGGGCAACATTCCCAGCTCTCCCAGCCTGATCCAGAGGGGCTCCACAATCCTGGAATGCTTTGGGAATGGATCCAGGGACCTTAAATCCCATCCCATTCCACCCCATCCATGTTTAGGGACACCTCCCACTATCCCAGGCTGCTCCAAACCCCAATATCCAACCTGGCCTTGGACATTCCCAGGGATCCAGGGGCAGCCCCAGCTGCTCTGGCAATTCCATTCCCAGCAATTCCATTCCCAAATCCCACCCCAAGCTCCCCTTTCCCACTGGGAAGCCATTCCCTGCCTCCTGGCCCAAATCCCTTATCCCAAATCCCTTATCCCAAATCCCTTATCCCAAATCCCTCTGCAGCTCTCCCGGAGCCCCTTTAGGGACTGAGGATTCCCTGGAGTTTTCCCTTCTCCAAGTGAACATTCCCAGCTCTCCCAGCTTGGCTGCAGCCCTTGGAGATCTCCACGGCCCAGGAAGGGTTAACCAGCCAGGAATCCCTTCCCAGGATCCCTCTCCAATCCCCCCTATCCCAGCGGGAAGCCATTCCCTGCTCCTGCCCCTTGGGACACCCCGGGAGCAGGGACAGCCAGCCGGGAATTCCACAGGGATCCCATTCCAGTTTCTCTCCCTCTGCCCCTTCCCGGCCTTTCCACCCGCATTCCCTCGGAAAACGCCGGGAAGGGAACCACGGGTTGGATTCAGGGATCTCGGAGTGTTTTGTTTTTACTCTCCCCCCACCTGAACCATGGAGAATTCCATGCTTTGATCCATGGTTTTGGAGCCTGGCCGCTCCGGGGGTGTGTCCCTAATCCCAAATCCCACGGGATCACCTCGGGAAGGGAGCGGGATGGGGAAGGCAGCCGGCAGCTCCCGGGATTCCGGCCCGGCTGGAATTAGCGCGGGAGGAGGGAGCGATGGCAGCTCCGGGATTGTCGCATCCCGCCGGGAATGGGTGACCTCATCCCATGGCAAACCCAATTTCCTGGGAAAGGACAATCCCGATTCCATGCCCGGCGGGTCCTTTCCCGACTGCCGGAGCCTGGAGAGGCAGGATTGGGCTGGAGCCCTGGATTGGGTTGGATAGCAGGGAGAAATTCCCACATGGAATCTTCCCGGAGCTGCTGGAGGGAGTCCAGAGGAGGATTTGGAGCTCTCTGGATCCAGGCTGGGAACGCTGGGAATGTTCACTTGGAGATGGGAAAACTCCAGGGAATCCTCAGAGTCCCTAAAGGGGCTCCAGGAGAGCTGCAGAGGGATTTGGGATAAGGGATTTGGGATAAGGGATTTGGGATAAGAGGCAGGGAATGGCTTCCCAGTGGGAAAGGGGAGCTTGGGGTGGGATTTGGGAAGGAATTGCTGGGAATGGAATTGCCAGAGCAGCTGGGGCTGCCCCTGGATCCCTGGGAACGTCCAAGGCCAGCCTGGATCCACCTGGGACAGTGGAAAATATCCCTGGATGGGCTTCAAGGTCCCTTCCCGCCCAAATTCCCTGAAAACCCCGAATTCTCGGCACAAAGAAGGCAAACCTGGATGTTTCCAGGATCTAAATCCACCTTTTCACCAGGGAGCGTGGGAAAGCCTTTCCCGTATCCCGGGATCCCGCAGGAATCCCGAGCGGCTGCTCCCTGCGCTCCCAGCCAGGTGTCCCCACCTGGCCCTGCAGGAAGAGCCCGCATGGAGAAATAATACCCCAAATACATCCCAAATACATCCCAAATACATCCCGAACATATCTCAAATACATCCCAAATATATCCCAAATATATCCCGAACATATCCCAAACACATCCCAAATATACCCCAAACATATCCCGAACATATCCCGAACACATCCCGAATATATCCCGAATTTATCCTGAATTTATCCCGACTATATCCCGAATATCCCGGCTCTGCCCATCCCAATCCCAGCTCCCAAATCCCGCCCGGATTTGGGGGCAGCGACCTCCTGCCCCCTCCCCCACCCCCCCCCGCGTGTGCCCCAGCCCGGGGGGATCCATCGGGAATCCGGGATGGGGCTGTGGGAGCAGCGCGCGTGTCCCACACGGACTGGGAATGCTGGCAACGGGATGCAGAAGCCGCTGCCCCACACCGAGGCGACTTCGGGGACTCTTTTCCGCCGCAGCTCCCGGGGGAGGCCGGGCCGAGGGCAGGGTGGGCACGGAGCCCGAACCCCCCCGCACCCTCCCGGGCTCCAGCGCCTACCGGGCCGGGCCTGCGCCTCCCGGAGCACCCCACGGGACAGCCCCGCGTGTCCCGCCGCTCCGCCGGGCTGGTGGCCCCCGGGTCGCCACCGGGTCGCCCCCGGGCCCCCCCTCCTCCCCCCGGTACCTCGGGCCCGGCCGGTGCCGCTCCGCGCCCTCCGCCACAGCCGCCGCCACGCCCCGCCCCTCCCGCCGCGGACACGCCCACTCCTCCTATTGGTCAGCCGCGCCACGCGGCCACGCCCCCCCCGCGCGCTGGTTGGGCGGCACGGAGAGACAACGAGTTGCTATTGCACCGCCCGGCTGTCAATCATGCGGGTAATCCCACCCAGCGAGCGGCGCTCCGGATTGGCTGGCCTCGGGCGCGGTGATTGGCTGAGAGCACGCGTCCCCCACGTGGGGCAGACGGGCAGCGCGTGGGGGCGGGGCCCCGGCGGGGTGGGCGTGGCCTCGCGCGATGTAAATAACACCGAACGCCCCGCCCCCGCGGCCAGGGGGGATGATTGACAGGTGCCGCACCCAATGGGAAGAGGCGATACAAGCCGCCCGCCCCGCCACGCGGGCGCTTTGGTAGAGCGACGCCGATTGGCGGATTCATGTAAACACACGGAGGGGGGCGGGGGCGGTCACGTGGCCGGCGCGTGGCTGGGGGGGGGGGGCCCCAACCTGAATTTTGGGGGGGGGGGCACCGAGCTCTGACCCCCCGAGTTGGGGTCACCGGGGGGGGGGGGGACCCCCGGCTCTGCACCCCCAGAACGGGCGGAGCCCCGGGGGGGGGATCCCCGGCTCTGCACCCCCAGAACGGGCGGAGCCCCGGGGGGGATCCCCGGCTCTGCACCCCCAGAACGGGCGGAGCCCCCCGGGGGATCCCCGGCTCTGCACCCCCAGAACGGGCGGAACCCCGGGGGGGACCCCCGGCTCTGCACCCCCAGAACGGGCGGAACCCCGGGGGACCCCCGGCTCTGCACCCCCAGAACGGGCGGAGCCCCGGGGGACCCCCAGCTCTGCACCCCCAGAACGGGCGGAGCCCCGGGGGGGATCCCCGGCTCTGCACCCCCAGAACGGGCGGAGCCCCCCGGGGGACACACCCGGCTCTGCACCCCCAGAACCGGCGGAGCGCCGGGGGGGGGACGGCTCCCAGTTCGGCACCCCCAGAATGGGCGGAACCCCGGGGGGGGGACCCCCGGCTCTGCACCCCCAGAACGGGCGGAGCCCCGATGGGACCCCCGGCTCTGCACCCCCAGAACGGGCGGAACCCCGGGGGGGGGGGGACCCCCGGCTCTGCACCCCCAGAACGGGCGGAACCCCGGGGGGGGGGGACCCCCGGCTCTGCACCCCCAGAACGGGCGGAGCCCCGGGGGGGGGCCGGCTCCCAGTTCGGCACCCCCATACTGGGGACAACTGTGTGGGGGGCTCAGCCCTGCCCCCCCAGCTTTGGGGGCACCGCAGGAGGGGTTTACCCAGCCCTGCACCCCCGTCCTGGGGACAGGAACGGGGGAGGGGGCACACCCGGCTGTGCTCCCGCAGTTTTGGGGGGCACGCGGTGCGTGGGCAGCCGGTCCCGCACCCCGGAACGGGCACAGCCGCGGGGCTGGGGAGGGGGCTCGGTTCTGCAGCCCCCCGGTTTTGGGGACACCAGGAGGGCTCCTATCCCCGCGGCTGCCCCAGCGCCGCCCCCACGGTGACGATCCCGATCCCGATCCCGATCCCGATCCCGGTGCCGGTGCCGGGCGCACCCGCGATGCCGGCGGGCGGTGCTGGCGGCTCCGCGCCCCCCCGAAATCGGGGTCCCCGCACCCCCCCGACCCCCGGCCCGCCGCCCCTGGACCCCCTGGGACGGTGAGTGCCGGGGTCCCCCCCGCCCGCTGCGGTTTTGGGGCGGGTTGAGCCTTTCCCAGCCCCGCGTGCCCCATATCCCGATCCCGAATTCTGGAACCCCGGGGGGGAGACGCGGCTCCGCAGCCCCGGAATTGGGGTGGGGGGTCCCGCCTGCACCGTGGGAAGGGCGGGGGGGGGGGGGATCCCCATGGCAGAAAAGGGGGAACCCACATCACCCCCCACCCCTCGGCGTGACCCCAAACCCATTCCCCGCTCCGCGCTGGGATTTTTGGGGTGGGGGGCGCAGCTTTTGGGGGTCCCTGGAGGCTCCATGGGCAGTTTGGGGGTCAGAGACCCCCGAGCCTTTGGGTTCCTCCCTCCACCCCCTCCCAAATGTGGGGTCCTGCAGTGCCCAGCCCACCCCCACTTTGGACCCCCGGGGGTCTGCGGTGTCCAGCGTGTCCATCTGGACACGTCCCAGCGTTCCCGAGGGATTGGGATTGAGGGGGGATTGGATGGAGGGCAGAGACCCCAACTTTGTCCCCCAGCCCAGCACCTGGAGGGTGACACGAGGGCCACCAAGGTCCCCAAGGGCCACCGCTGTCCCGAAGGGCCGGAGCGAGGAGCTATTTCCATGCCCGTGCCCTCATCCATGGGGCAGCTGCTCCTCGCCAGGCGCTAATTCCCGGCCAGTCCCAAAAACAAGGAGCTGGACAGCGGGGGACAAAGGTGACAAAGTGTCCCCGACAGCCGGCTGGGGGCTGTAAGAGGAGCACGAGGTGACAAATCCCCGTTCCAGGGTCACCCACTGAGGCTACCTCGGGGACAAGTGACCTCCCCCCGGGGTGGCTGCTGGCTCCTTGTATGGCCGGGGACAGCGATGGCACCGGACGGGACAAAAATAGCCCGTGGGAAAGGCTGGGGGGACGAGGGGGTGGCGCCGCGGGATTTGGGGTGCGGGAGGTGCTGGGGACAGCCCGGGGGGGCTGCGGTGGCCCTGGGGAGGTGGCAGCGATGTCCCCAAGGTGTGCGCGGTTCGTTCTCGGTGGCAGATGTTGTGTGGGGTTTGGGGTGGGAGCGGCGCTGGAAGGGCCCCGTGGGGGGGGGTCAGGGATGGGCACCGAATCCAGCCGGGATCGGGGGGTGGGATGGGAGCGGAACGGCCCCGCAAGGGCAGCGAAGGCCACCGGGACAGTCCGGGAATGTCACCGGCACGCGGCCACACAGCCGGCGATGACAGCGAGTGTCAAACACGGGCTGGCCCCGCACCAGCCACGGGGACAGGGACACGGGGCGGGCTGTCCCTGCTCTGTCCCTGCTCTGTCCCTGCTCTGTCCCTGCTCTGTCCCCTCTATGGACACAGCCCTGGGTGTCCCCTCGGTGTCCCCGCTCTGTCCCCAGCGGTGACACGGCCCCGGCTGTCCCCGCTACGGACACGGCCCCCGCTGTCCCCTCTGTGTCTGCTCTCTGTCCCCTCAGTGTCCCCTCTGTGTCCCCGCTCTGTCCCCTCTCTCTGTCCCCGCTCTGTGCCCCCCGGCTGTCCCCTCTGTGTCCCTGCTCTGTCCCCTCTGTGTCCCTGCTCTATGTCCCCTGTGCCCTCGCTCTGTCCCCGCTCTGTCCCCTCTGTGCCCCCCCTCTGTCCCCTCTCTCTGTCCCCTCTCTGTGTCCCCACTCTGTTCCGGCTGTGTCCCCTCTGTGTCCCCACTCTGTCCCCTCTCGGTGTCCCCTCCGTGTCCCTGCTCTATCCCCTCTGTGTCCCCACTCTGTCTCCACTCTCTGTCCCCTCGGTGTCCCCACTCTGTCCCCATTCTCTATCCCCTCGGTGTCCCCGCTCTCTGTGTCCCCACTCTGTGTCCCCGCTCTGTCCCCACCGTGTCCCTGCTCTATCCCCTCGGTGTCCCCACTCTGTCCCCTCTCTCTGTCCCCTCTCTCTGTCCCCAGGGGCTGTCAGGGAACGCTCCCGGGCCGTGTCCCCGCCCCGGCGCCGCTCTCAGGCCGCGCTGTCCCCCCGGGGCTGGTGGCCCGGTCTGCTGTGACACCTTGGGGACATCGCTGAGAGCCCCGCGACCCCCGGGGCTGTCCCGGCGTCACCTCCGGCCCGCCTGACGAGTTAATGACTTAATGAGTTAATTGGGGACAGCAGCTGCCCAGGGCCCCCCAGAGCACCCAGCGCCACCATTATGCCAAGGCCACCACCTGTCCCCAAGTGCCACCAGCCCCCCCAGGGGTGGCGACTCCGCAGCTGTGCCAGGGCTGGAAAAGCTTTTCCAGGAGGAGTTTTCCCAATATCCCACCTGAACCTTCACTGGAGCGACCCCAGGCCGTTCCCTCTCCTCCCACCCCTTGTCCCCTGTTCCCACATCCCGATTCCCACCTCTCAGAGGTCCCGATCCCACTTTTCCCCCAGGATGGAACCCCTTTCCCAGCTCCCTCAGCCGCTCCTGATCCCAAAAATCCTCTCATTCTCTGGCTGCATCCCCAGAATCTTCTCGCCAGCCCCCGAAATCCCTGTGGGATAGAGGCGGATTTAGGGGCAGTTTGGAGCTGATGTGAACCCTCAGCTTCGGGATTTGCTCACTTTTCCAGCCTTTTTTTTTTTTTTCTGGGATCTTGTTTTGATCCAGAGCATCCTGAGGGGCAAAGGAAGTTTGGGATCGCACAACATCCCCAAAAAAACGCGGGATTTTCCTCGTTCCCACCCTTTCATTTAAATATTTACAAGAATTCCTTCAGTTCTTTAATTTAGGGTTAAAAAGAGCAAAAAAGCCAATTCCGGGAGCAGCTTGGTGGGCAGAGCCCGCAATTCCCACCTGGATCCATCTCCTGCACTGGGAATGTGGCACAGAACCAGCCAAACCCCAAACCCAGCTGGGTTTTTGGGGGGACTTTTCCAGCATTCCACGGGGATTTCCTGACGGGAGCCAGGTCGGGAGCTGCCTCTGGCTGCAGCTCCTGTGGAACGAGGGGATTTTTATCCCCATCTTTCAGCAGCTCCCCAATTTTGCAAGAAACGAGGCCAAAATCTGGTTTTCCAGGAGGGCTCCGACCCCATTCCCGATGTTCCAGGAATATTGACATTCCCAAACTTCTCCGTGCCTAAACGATCCCACTTTTTGTTCCCACATCGCCTCGGGTTCACCCCAAAAGCTGCTCCAGTTTTGGGTTCACGACTGGTTTTCCTTCCCAAATCCATGGAATCGGGAAGGATCCACAGGCTGGAATTGGGGCAACGGCCTCGATCCATGGGATTTAGGCTGGGAAATGGATGCAGGGATTTAGGGAATACACGTTCCCACCCCAGCAGGATCCTCCCTTCCTTCCCCTGGCTGCGGTGGGAGCGAGGAATGCGTTGCCTGGGGGTTTCAGGATAGCTCCAAAAACCAGGGAAAAGTGGGAAACTTAAAGTTTTGGGGTTTTTTTTCCTCATTTTCCAACGAGTTTGGAGACAAAAATCCAACGAAGCATTCCCGTGGCAGCCTGGAATTTGGGGTTTTTTCCGGGAAAATCCAGCCCCAGTGAGTCACTGGGGATGGATTTGGCTGTGGTTGCCCGAAATTCAGCTGAGGGTGTGCCGGGCTTCCAGCAGCTCCAAAATCCACTCAGAATTCCCAGGAAATGGTGTGGGATGGGGCAGGGCTGGTGCCATCCCTGGCTGGATTTTTGGCATTTTAAGGGAATAACGTGGCAGCTTTAAAGGTGTTTTGTGTCTCCTCCGAGCCTGGGATTCCAGAGGTGTTTTGTGGGACACGAGCCTGGATTTGGGGACACTGAGTCGAGGTGTTCCCAGGGAAATGAAGCCTTTGGAAGTGCCAGGTATTCCTACTGCTGCTGCTCCAAAGCAAATCCCACTGATTTCGCTTGGGAAGGGACTTTAAATCCCATTCCCACCTCATCCATGGGCAAGGTCACCTCCCACTATTCCCATGTGGATCCAAATCCATCCAGCCTGGCCTTGGGCACTGCCAGGGATCCAGGGGCAGCCCCAGCTGCTCTGGCAATTCCAGCCCAGCCCCTCCCCACCCTCCCAGCCAGCAATTCCTTCCCAACATCCCACCCCAAGCTCCCCTTTCCCACTGGGAAGCCATTCCCTGCCTCCTGGCCCTCCATGCCTTGGCCCCAGTCCCTCTGCAGCTCTCCTGGAGCCCCTTTAGGCCCTGCAAGGGGCTCCCAGCTCTCCCTGGCTCCTTCCCTTCTCCAGGGGAACATTCCCAGCTCTCCCAGCCTGATCCAGAGGGGCTCCACAATCCTGGAATGCTTTGGATTAGTAGGGATTTTGAATCCCATCCCATTCCCACCCCATCCATGTTTAGGGACACCTCCCACTATCCCAGGTGGATCCAAACCCCAATGTCCAGCCTGGCCTTGGGCACTTCCAAGGATGAGCAGCTCATCCCAAGCATCATCATGGACAAACAAACCCCTGTGAGTCAGCGCCTCAGACGCCTCGTGCTGGTTTTCCCTGGAATTACTGGGGCTGCCATTGTCTCTCCATCGAGCTCAGGACACCTCGAAGAGGAACTCGGAATGAATCCGGAGGGTTCATTCATCTGCAGGGCTGGAGGAACATCAGGCAGGAACCACCACAGAGGAGCCTTCCTGAAGCTCACGGTGCTGCTGAGGGGGGACTGCAAAGCAGCTCCCGGTCCCTCACGATTCCAAGGACAGGCCTGGTATCAGCACCAGGGCGGGAAGGGCTGTGCAACACGCAACACCCTCAGGCAGGGGAAAGACGAGACCACCACGAGCAAGGTCAATGCCTGAGAACACAACAAGCCGGGAGAATCACAGAAATAGCCACGAAAAGGCTAAAAGTAGCAACAAAACACGAGCACGCAACCTCCGCCCGCCACCACCGCTCTGAGAGGGCGCGCGCCGGCACCGCGCTTATATAGGGGGGGGGGAAACTCCCAGCATGCCCCGCGCCGAGGGCCGGCTCCCCTTTTGCACACGGCGCGCATGCGCAGTTCCCCCCCCAACGCTCCGCCGTGCGCACGCCGCGGGCTTTGACCCCGCGCTCCGTCCGCGCAGCCGCAGTGCGCCCTCCGCGCCGTGTCCCTCCGCGCGCCGCTGCCGGCGCTTTCCCCGCCGCTGCCGGCGCTTTCCCCGGTGGTTTTGGGGGGTTCTTCTCGACCCTCCCGGCTCATCCCGGCGGCGGGGGACGCGGGGAGAGCGGCGGTTGCGTGCCGGCCGAGGTAGGAGGCGGGAGGCGGCCGGCGCTCGGCGCGGAGGGGGCTGAGGGGACGCATGTAATGGCGGCTGTGAGGGGGGAGGGGAGGGGAGGGCGGCCGGCTGAGGGGCCCTCACGGCGAGTCCCGGGCTGTGGGTGTTTATCCTTTCTCTTTTATCTCTTCTCCTTTGTTCCTTATCTTTTATCCCCTTGATGATTAATCCTTCAGCCTTTATCCTTTCTGCTCCGGCACGCGGATAAAGCCGCCCGGTAACCACCGACCTGCAGCGCAACCGCAACCCCAGCACGGATTCGCCTCATTTTATAGCCGGCGTGGATTTAAAGCTGCTTTTTTTTTTTTTTTTTTTTATCCATTTCAATCACGGCTTTAAACGAGGGAAGCCCTCCCGTCGCTCTCTGGCCCTCCCTCTATCCCCCAACACTCAGAGCCTTAATTTAGCCCGCAATCAAATCTTTAAATCCGTAAAATCCGCGGTTTTACGTTCAAACAACGGGCTGGGAGTTGTGGGGTTTTGGGTTTAAGTTGGCCCTAAATAGAGCAGTACCAGCCTCAGGTTGGGTTTTCACCTCAGGGCCTGACCTCAGGCGCCTCTTCGTGGTTTGGGGTGAAAAAGGCGGCTTTTCCCTCTTGGTTTCACTTTGGAAAGAGAATAAATAATTTGAATCGGGCGAAATACCCGAAAAAAAAGGGGTTTTAATCTAAAGCCAAGTGTCAGGGCTCTGTAGCATCCCGTGGTTTGCAGGCACCTCGTCTTTTGGGGGGATTTAACCTTTTTTTAATGCAATTTAGGTACGGGCTGCTTCGATATTTTTAGTGGTTTTTTAAACCAGAAATATTCTCTGCGTTGTTCTTTTTTTTTTTTTTTTTTTAAGAAAAATCTCTTTTCAGGCGATTCTTTCTAAGAGTATTTACCTAAAATTGGGGGGTTTTTTTGGCTCAGAAGCCAGACCAACCCCCTCCAAAATCTCATCCCAGCCCAGAATTGATGTTTAAACGTTGTAAGTTTGGGGTTTTTTATTTTTGCCTCCTGTCTGTGGTGTGAAATCAGCTGCTGTGAGGATTGGAGAGGGTGGATCTGAGATGAGCTCACGATTTTTCCCTGGGACAAGCCTCTCTCTGGGGACAAGGAGTATCCCGAATTTCGTTATTATTTATTATTTTTCCCCCTTTTTCCCTGATTTAAATCCACCACAACTCCACCATCCCTCTGGCTCCCGGGCTGTGGGGATGGAAGGGACCAGCCCAACCTCCCCTTCCCCAAATTCTGCTGGAACTGAGCGTGTTTATCCGAGGCTGGGGGGTTCCCAAATCCTGCTGGATCCCTTCTCTTCCCTCTTTTTCTCCCCCAATTTGGGGCTGGGGCTTGTTTTTGCTGCCAGATGAGCTCGTCTGGGTGTGAGGACCAGCACTGAGATCTTTGTTTGCCTTTTGGCTTTCCCAACTTGAAGGTAAATAAAACCTCTTCTCCTCCTTCCTTGCCACCAAGTTCAACATTCTGCCTGGAATTTGGGCTTGGTTTTTCTTTTTTTTGGGGGGGATGGAATTCGGGGCAGAAGTGGCAGTGTTTGTCCTGCCTGCTGGTGTTCCCGTTTCTTTCTCAAACTCTGCTGCTCCGGAAGTGGAATTTCAGGAGGATTCCCGGTGCTGAAATGCCCAATTTTGGGCCTGCTGCAGGAATTCCTGCCCAAAAAAGCTTGTCCTGGTTCGTTTTTGTTGGTGGTGGTGTGGTTGGATAGAAACTTCCTGCCTCTAAGGCTGGCACGGGGCAGAGTTTTGGGAGTGTTTCCATGGATTCCACGGCTGGTGTTGATGTTCTGCTCGGGCAGGGATGGAGTTAAGTTTTCCTGGGAGTTGTGTTTGGCATTTGGGAGCTGAGTTTGGCCAAGGTTGGGCTTTTCCTGGGCTGGGGAGGGGCAGAGCTGCAGCCTGGAGCCCCTCACGGGATGTTCCATACCTGCAGTGTCCTTCTCCATGGAAAAACTGGGATGGAGGAGGGGCAGAAAGGGGCAGTTTGGCTTCCAGGAGTGCGTGGAGTGAGAGGAGTGACTTTGCTTGGGCTTTGCCTCCCTTTCCTTCTCCGTGGTTCCATCTCATCCCAGGAATTTTCTTATCCAAGAGCTTCCTTTCCCTCCCTGCTTCCTTTTGGGATCTGCTTCCTTCAGGCTTTGCAATTCCAGCTCAGCCTTTGCTGGGCTCTTTTTCCTGGCAAACCCGAGGTATCGGGCTGGGATTTGGCCTCTATTCCCATTATCCAGGTGCTCCAGGAGCATTCCCTGGAGGTGAACAACTGGTCTGCCTTCCTCCTCCTCCTCCTCCTCCAGGACAGATCCCAGCTCCTGGTGTGACCAGAACATTCCCAGTGATGATCCTGGCTCTTTGAGTTCCCAGTGCAGCGATCCCAGCTGAGATCCTGCTGGATCTGGAGCTGGCAGCAGGAATGTGTCCAGGGAGGGGTGGCAGGAGCCACTTTCACCTCTAAAATCCCGGGAATTTGTTTTGCCTGAGCAGGCAGGTGCTGGAACGGCAGAGCAGCCGGCTCTGTTGTGCTCTGTTGTGCTCTGCTGGGTTTGGGCCGTGCTGGAGGAGCTGGAGGATCCCAGGATCGAGGGATAACACGGACAGACACCGTGGATAACCCCAAAAATCCAGGAGCCTCCTGCTGGAACGGGGATGTCCCCTCGAGGTGGGCTCGTGCCGCCAAAGGGAAGTCTGGAGGTGACGATCCCAGATTTCCAGAGATCCAGGGAACGTCGTGCTGGCCAGGGCCATCCCAAAGAATCACGGCAGAGAATTCCCAGCTGCAGGAAAAGGGCTGGGAATGCCTCGCCCAGCTGCTGACCTCCATGCTGGAACATCTGGGCTGCCGTGGCAGGAGCGGGATGAGGAATTGGCCACGGGAAAGGATCCACGGCGCCCTCCGGACACCGACGCCGTCGTGGGGTTGGGCAGCCCAGGGAGGAGGAGGAGGAGGAGGAGGAGGAGAATCCAGCTCCTTCCAGAACCTTCCAAGATGTTGCCATCAACCAAAGGAAGATCAGGGATGCTCCAGAAGAGATGCAGCTTTTGGGATCGGACGTGGTGCCGTCCGTGTGGATATGGGGCACTTGTGGAGCAGCTCTTGGGAAGGCCCAGCAGCTTCCCAGGCATGGCAGGGCTCTGGTTCCGCCTTTCTGTAGCACAGAGCCTGAAAATTCCTTGCTGTTTCTAGGGAGAAATCGGGAAATTCTCCTCCTGGAATTGCCCTTCGGGTAAATCTTCGTGTAACGGGAGAAATCCACTTCCAGCTTCTCCTGAGGTTCCTGGAGGAAAGGAGGCTCCGGGGGGACCTTCTGGCTCTCCTGGCTGGGGAGAGGGAATTGGGATCTTATCCCAGGGAACAGGGACAGGAGGAGAGGGAACGGCCTCCGGCTGTGCCAGGGGAGGCTCAGGTTGGACATCAGTAGGAATTTCCTCATGGAAAGGGTGGCCAGGCCTTGGAAGTTCCCAGGGAGCTTTGGAGTGCCCATCCCTGGAGGTGCCCAAGGAATTCCTTGTGCCGAGGTGTGGATCGGGCACAGCTTGGACTCGCTGATCCCGGAGATCTTTCCCAGCCTGAATAATCCTGGGATTCTGGCCTGTGGCAGGTCAGGCTTTCCTTTGCCTTCTTTGAGCTCCGTGTGGGAATTCTCGCTCCGGATCTGTGCCTGTCTCTTCCTGCACGTGCAGCAGAGCCTTGCAAGCACCAGGGAGGATTTAAAATCCCAACATTTCCATTTCTCAGCCCCTATTGGGAAGGCTGGAAAAACGGAGGCGGGAAGTTGAAGGGAAAGCAAGGAAGGCATCGTTTGGCTTTTCCGTTGTGCTCTGGAGTTCTGGGATTGCTGTTCCCAGGGATCAGCGAAGCACGGTGGGCTTGGGAGAAGGTCCTTGGAGCGTGGAGGTGCTCCAAGGGCTGGATCAGGCTGGGAGAGCTGGGAATGTTGCCCTGGAGAAGGGAAGGAGCCAGGGAGAGCTGGGAGCCCCTTGCAGGGCCTAAAGGGGCTCCAGGAGAGCTGCAGAGGGACTGGGGCCAAGGGCTGGAGGGCCAGGAGGCAGGGAATGGCTTCCCAGTGGGAAAGGGGAGCTTGGGCTGGGATGTTGGGAAGGAATTGCTGGCTGGGAGGGTGGGGAGGGGCTGGGCTGGAATTGCCAGAGCAGCTGGGGCTGCCCCTGGATCCCTGGCAGTGCCCAAGGCCAGGCTGGGATGGACTTGGATCCAGCTGGGATAGTGGGAGGTGCCCCTGGATGGGCTTTGAGGTCTCTCCCAAGCCAAAGCATCCCAGGATTCCGCCCGATTTCCGTTCCGCGTCGCTGCAGCCCCAGCTCAGAGCTGGGTCCCTGCTGCGGTGTCCCGGTCCCAGCAGCGGCAATTCCAAGGGTTGGACGCTTCCCAAAGAAAGCAGCCTGGAAGAGGAAGGTGAGGCTCTCCCTGATATCTCCAGACCATTGTTTTCCATCATCTTGGAATTTCCTTAGACAGCATTTCCAGCATTTCTTTTGGAAAGGTCGCTCAGGAGCTCCTCGGCTGCGGCCCTCCCTAAGATTCCCAAACTGGTTTGGGTGGGAAGGGACCTCCAATCCCATCCAGTGCCACCCCTTGCCATGGACAGGGACATTTCCCGTGGACCAGGTTGCTCCGAGCCCCTTCCAGGCTGGATCACCATCGGATGAGCTGAGGTTTGCAGAGGTGAGTTGTGATTCCCGATCGTGCTGTGGGAGCTTCCCAGCTCCCAGGTGTCCGTGTGAAAATACCTGGAGAAGTAAAAACTCATCCGACGGAAATTTGGGTTCTTTCCCTGCTCCGGGACATTCCTGAGCCCTGGAATTAAGGTTGGTGATGTTCCAGATTGGCTCTGCTGATCCATTCGTGGTTGTCCTGGTGCTGGGTGCCTTTGGGAGCGTTCCCCCTCCCGCTGCTTCCCACAGGGATGGGCTCGGAGGGAATTTTTGCCCTCCGGTGCTGGGAATTCCAGAGAAAACCCAAATGGAAAGGCAGGAGGTGACATGGGGAATGTTGGTTCCCATCTCTTTGGAAACCCTCTGGAACAAACAGCCTCACCTGCAGTTCCTGTTGAAACCCAATTTAATTTGTGGAGGGAGGAGGAATCCGGGCTGAGAGGCCGGATTTTTAGGAATGCTGGCTGGTGGGAATCTGGTCCTTGTGGCTCTCTGGGTGTTTGCTTGGAGAGGATTCCTAGGATTCCTGTTTCTCCTGGGCCTGAGCACTTTGTGCTTGCTTCAAGTGAAATCATTCCTGCTGGAACTCGCACCCGGATGGGACCAAACCCCAGGAATCGCGCTGGGAAATCCTCCTCTCCCTCGCCTGGGTTGTGCTCCTCAAACCTTCGGCGTTGTGAGGCCCCGGGAGAGGCAGCACCGCTCGTGGAAGAGCTTCCACCCGGAGTCAGCTTCCACGGGCTCGGAAAAGAAAACCCCGCGCCGGCGCCGGCGAGACGAGAACCGCGGCGCCGCCGGAATTCAGCGCTGGGAAAACTCCTGGGAAAACTCCTGGGAAAACTCCTGAGAAAACTCCTGGGAAAACTCCTGAGAAAACTCCTGGGAAAACTGGGAAAGCTTCATGTGTTGCTGTGAGAAGAGTCCAGTTCTGGGAGCCAACTGATGGACAGGGGGAAACGAGGAATTGCCGGGTTCGGGGTTTTCCTGCTTCGGGATGGGCTTGGGAATGAGGATGGTGCTGATGTCGTGGCTGTTGCTTTGTCCTCGCCCTCAATCCCGGATTCCCGGTGTCCCCGCTCGGCCCCCGAGGAGCTGCTGGACAAGGACTTTGCTGCTGTTGTGGTGTTTCGCTGCTCCGCTCTCCATCTCCATCCCTGGCCTGCTTGGACGGGGCTTGGAGCAACCTGGGATAACGGGAGGTGGAATGAGATGGGCTTGAAGGTTTCTTTTCCAGCCCAAACCGCTCTGGGATTCTATTTCCCCGTCTCTGTGGTGTCTTAATTTTACTCTCCCTGTGTTTGTACCTTCATTCCCGAATTCTCAGTGTTTTCACCCAAACTAAGCCCCACTCCCCTTGGCCACGGTGCTTTTTGGTGTGCGGATATTTCCTCGTTGTTGTTGCCGTTGGTTCCTGTACGATTTCCCTCCTCTCTCGTTTCACGCCCCTTCCGCTTTAAGCTCTTAACATCTGGGAGACCGGATTATTTTCTACCCACAGAATTCCAGCCTCTCATCCCACCCTGTGAATCCTTGCAGGGTTTGCTCTTCACCCATGAGAGCGGCCATGGGAGTGTCCTCCTGGAAACTGCTCCGGCCTCGGCTCAGCTCCACCGAGTCGTAACTGGTTTGAGTTCTCCACGTAGATGGTTTCACTTCCAACTCATCCCTCGCCAGCCTCCAGACAGGGTTTTTATTCATGCTTTGCCTTGCTGCTCCTAAAATTCACTGTAATTAAACCCAAACTCTGTTGTCACCGAGAAGAGAACTGCCAGGTTTGCAGCGACGCTGTTGCAAGCGTCGCCGCCGGTCGCGTTCCCCGGGCCCTTGTTGGGTTTGAGCTCGTTGGTTAACCTCCCGTTCTCTAGATTTTAAGATTCCACGCGGTGAAAGCAAACCTTTTCCTGGGCATTTTGAGTGCTTTAAGCTGTCGTGCCAGAACCCCGCTGTCGTGCCTCGGGTTGTTTTGCTCACCGTCGCAGACGCCGCTGTGAGCGCATGCCAAAGATGACCCATCTAATCCTTGTCTTTTAACTTGCAGCTTTGTGTTGTTCTTGGAAAGTTTCGCACCACTTGTGAATTCCCTGAACCTTGGCCTTGCCAGCCCCTTTGTGTTGGGCCCTCCTCCTTTTCAGCTTGCCCAAATTAAGACCCACTTGGCTCTCCAGCACTTGTCCTCGGCTGCCAGCGGCGGGCCGGCACCTCCCCGTGCTGGCTTCCGCCAGGCATTGCTGAAAGACGCAATGTTTAGCCCCAGAGGAACCTTGCCCCCGAGGCCCAGAGGACCCAACCCGTCGGGCACCAAACCCCCGGGAGCCTTCGGGGCCAGAGGCGCGGCGGGGCCGCCGAGGAAACCCGCGCCCGCGACGCCCCAAGGAGCGCCGCAGAGATTCTCGGGACAGGAGGCGCTCCAGTGGACGGGTTCCCAGAGGATCAACGTCCGCGTCACGCTGCACAGGGCCGACCCCAGGAAGGTCAAGGAGAAGACCAACCTGCACCAGGAGCAGAAGGGAGACCCGCGCGCCAGCCTCTGGGACAGCGGCCCCTGCCCCGCCGGGAGCGCCGGGCCGAAGCCGCCCGGCCCGGCGCCGGTCTTGGAGCAGAATTCCAACCCCCAGAACCGCTACACGCCCGAAAGCGCCTCCAGCATTTTAGCGAGCTTCGGGCTGTCCAATGAAGACCTGGAGGAGCTGAGCCGCTACCCCGACGACCAGCTGACGCCCGAGAACATGCCGCGGATCCTGCGGGAGATCCGCATCCGGAAGATGGGCCACGCCGTGCCCGGCCTGCACGCTCCGAGCCGGGGGGACGAGCCGGTGGGCGAGACCAGCGGCGCCGCCGTCAAGGGCAAGGTGATCGACTACGGCCACGCCAGCAAGTACGGCTACACCGAGGACCCGCTGGAGATCCGCACCTACAACGCCGAGGCGCTGCCCGAGGAGCCGGTGGAAGCGCGCGTCTACAACCCCGACGGCTCGAGCGCCGAGAGCAGGGAAGAATTCCAGCGGGAGCCGAGCGTGCCGGTGGCCGTCCCGCCGCCCAGCGTGCCGTGCAACGCCGTGTTCCCGGCGGAAGAGCTCATCAAGCTGCCGGCTTTTCCCGCCGACTCCTCGCCCGCTCCGTCGTTTTTCCCGGCCGAGCCCCCGGCCAAGGTGCCGGTGCTGTGCGGCGCCGCCACCGCGCCCGCCGCGCTGCCGGCGGTGAAGCCGGTGTCGCAGCCGCCCATGCCGCCGGTGCTGCCGCCCATGCTGCCGGCGCTGCTGCCCACGCCGCTGCCGCAGCCCATGCTGCCCCCGGTGATGCCGCCGCTGGTCCAGCCGCCCGTGTCCCAGCACGTGTTGCCGCCCTTGACGTCGCCGCCCTTCTCGGCCGGGCTCTTGGCCGCCATCAGCCAGCACGAGCAGAAGCAGCGCGAGACCGGCGGCTCCCAGCCTGGGCCCGGCGCCGCCGGCGGGACCGCGGCGGGACACAAGAGCTTCCATTCCCAGGCCGGGGAGCCCATCAAATCCCCGTTCGGGGTGGTGAAGGCCTCCTGGCTGCCCGTGTTCCCGGATTCCCAGAAGAGCAAACGCCTGCCCACCCCGTCCATGATGAACGACTACTATGCCACGTCGCCGCGAATATTCCCACATTTGTGTTCTCTGTGTAACCTTGAATGCACTCATATGAAGGTGAGTGGCTTTCCCAGATTATTCCCTAAGCGTGGGTACTTCCTGGCGCAGATTGTTTTCCCCTGGGAATTCCCATGGATTGGGATGCTGCTCGCCAAGGTTGAGTGTTGGGAATGGTGCTAGAAATGATTGTAAGAGCGTGTTCTGCTCCCGGTTGCGTTGCAGAGTTGCTTTGCCTGTTGGTTTTTTGGTTGTTTTTTTTTTTTTGTTTGTTTGTTTTTAAATTTCTTTTCTTTCGAAACAGCTTTTTCGTGTTAAAAAAGCGGGGTCTGGCTTTGCAGCGGGTCTGGAACGACAAAAAGCAAAGCTCAAGCAGCGCAGTGAAACGTCCGTGTCGTGTGGGGAGGGGGGGGACTAAAATCACGTCTTGGGGAGGGTGAGATGTCCGTGTGTTCATTCCCTCCCCCCTTCCTCCTCCTCCTCCTCCTCCAAAGTGTGCCTGACAACAAAAGAGCCCATTTAGAACCCAAAATTTCCTCTTCCAAATAACGGTCTGGGTGACAGCGCTGAATATTCCGGAGGCTGGCTCGGAGGGACGCGGGAGAAGCGTCCGGTCATCCCGCCGGGCTCTCGAGCCTTGAAGGAGATGAGAGTTTTCAGCTTGGAAGGAAAAGAAATGAAGGGGGAAAAATGGTGGATATTGGGAGCTAGAAAATGTTTGGAAAGCTGTGGGTTTTCCTGGAAAAGCCCAAGGTTTGATCTGTCAAAAACGCCATGTAAAAATCACGGGATAATGGATGGATGAGTGTTTAATGCGTTTGAATTCCAAAGTGTGGAAAGGCTGTTGGGGGGAGGGGTTTTTGGGATTTGGCAAAATCCTGGCGATTTTAGGCTCTGTTTCTGCTGTGAATTCAAAATGGGATTAAAAACCGGGGATGGATGTGTGGGGAAAAACAACCCGAAATTCCCAGATCCTTTTCCTCGGGAAGCGCCGAGGGCTAAGGAGATGGGAAATGGGAAACAGGAGGGAAGATTGAAAATAGAAGTGGGTGGAACTGAGCAGGGAGACCAAAGTGGGGAGGGGTTCATGAAGGGAAAAAAGCACTTTGGGAAAAGTGGGATGAATTAACTGGGAATTTTCCTCTCGTTTTAAGGGGGAAAAGGAAGGAAATGGTGTCACTCAGAGCCCTGTGTCGGAGCTTTTGGGGGTGGGTTAAAGGTTGGCAATCCTTGTCCCGCTGGCACCGCAGCGTGGGATGCGTTCCCAAGGCATCCTGATCCCACTGCAGCTTCCCAAAGCTGCTCCTTGCCCTTGGCCTCGGGATTCGCATCCTTCGGGAAGCGTTCGGTGCTCACCTCATGGGAGCAGCCGTGCTGCAGAAGAACCCCGAGAGTTTGGGTGGTTTTTATCCCAAAAAATGAAAGAGGAAAACGTCCAGCTGCTGTGTCCGTGAATCGCAGAGAAGGAAGAATTCCTCGGAATTCCAGCTCCGCAAATCCCGTTGGTTTCGCCTCGGTTGGGTGGTCGGGGATGAGCTGGACCTTGTTCATCTTCCCAACCGTTCCCTGTCCCGTTCTGGGGGGGAGCTGGATGGGACCTCCGCTTGGAAGAGCCACGAGATCCGGCGATTCCCGGCGAGCGGCGCCGCCGACTTGAGACGTTTGACGTTGTCCCACGTGGCCTGGAAGAAGGGATTGCCTGGATGGAGCGCTCCGGGCTGGATGGCGGCACTCGGGAGTTGGCAACGGCTCCGTGTCTGGCTGGCACCGGGGATGGGGATGGGGGTGGGCGCTGTGTGTCGCTGACGAGGACGCCGGCGTCGGTCGCCCTTGGCAAGGTGGAGGTGACGCCAGGATGCCAGCTGGAGGGAAGGGACGGCGTCACCTGGACAGCCTGGAGAGGTGGGAGCGTCCCGACCTCAGCGAGGCCGTGGGCAGGAGGGGCAGGACGATCCCGGCACGGATCCAGGATGTGAAGAGAGTGGTGGGAGCAGCCCTGGGAGAAGGACTTGGGGTCCACGTGTCCCGGGACAGATCCCTGTGTCCTGGGCTGATCCCACAGCGTGGGCAGCAGGAAAGGTGGGAATTGTGCTCCTGTGCCCCGCTCAGGTGAGGCTCCACCTGCAGAGCTGCTTCCAGTTCCCAGATGCCAACTCCTGGAGGACGTGGAGCTGCTGGAGCAAAGCCAGAGCAGGTTCTGGAGCTGCTCCAGGATTGTGGAGCCCCTATGGAGGCAGCCTGGGAGAGCTGGGAATGTTGCCCTGGAGAAGGGAAGGAGCCAGGGAGAGCTGGGAGCCCCTTGCAGGGCCTAAAGGGGCTCCAGGAGAGCTGCAGAGGGACTGGGGCCAAGGCATGGAGGGCCAGGAGGCAGGGAATGGCTTCCCAGTGGGAAAGGGGAGCTTGGGCTGGGATGTTGGGAAGGAATTGCTGGCTGGGAGGGTGGGGAGGGGCTGGGCTGGAATTGCCAGAGCAGCTGGGGCTGCCCCTGGATCCCTGGCAGTGCCCAAGGCCAGGCTGGGATGAACTTGGATCCACCTGGGATGGTGGGAGGTGTCCCTGCCCACGGATGAGGCGGGAATGGGATGGGATTCCAGACCTTTTCCAACCCAAAGCCTTCCAGGATTCCGGGATACCGTGGGATGAAGATGAACTTTGTCGTTATCCCCCACTCGAAGACCCTGCCCACAAAATTCCAGCGATGCGTTCCCAGCTCAGGTCGTTGGATTTCTTTTTCCGTGGATCCTTTTCATCCGCTCCCCACCTGACTCCTCCCGTGCCGTGGGAAGGGAATTCCAGCAAATTCCTGCCGTTGGAAAACGAAGCCAGAATTCCCACCTGGACGTGGCAACGCCATCGCAACGCGATCCCAACATCGTCCTTCCGGCTCAGCCATTCCAAACCTCCCCAGGCTGAATTTCCCCTGGATTGAAACCCCCTTCCCGCTGCTGCCCAGAGCATCCCACCAGCTCCTCATTAATTATCTCCCGGAATTAACGAGCTCCGATGCCATCCAGGCTGAACGTGGCCTCGAGGTGTCCGCGGAACGCCGCCTTTGGGGTGGCCCCCAGCTGAGAACGGGATTTTCTGCCTCTTTCCTACCCAAAACCCCTCCTGAAGGTCACTTTTCCCAACTTTTCATCATTTTAAAGTGTTTTTTTTTTCCTTCAGAAGCCACAAATTTCGCTGTCTCCCACCTGCATCCAGAGGTTTTTGGGGGTGTTTTTTTTTTATGGAAAATAGATTGTTTTAAACTTTCAAACCGGGCCTGATCCAAAATCTTGTGGATTTGGGGGCGGTGGAGATGTCCGTGGAAGGTGAGGTTGGAATTTGCCGGATTTGGCCTCGTTTTTATGCCGGGTAGGAAGGGCCGTGGTCGGTGGTGGCTTTGGAAGTGCTGGGAATGCTGATCCCAGAGGGCTTTTCCAACCTCAGAAATCCTGGGAATGTTCCTGTGGGATCCTCAGGGTTGGCTGGAGCCCCCAGCAAGGTGGATTTTGGGGCGTTAAAAACGGGATTTGAGGCCAAACCGATGCTCGGGGGTTGAGAATTCCCAAAAATCTTTGTGCCCCGAGCAGTTTTTTCGGATAAAATTCCCAATTCTCCTCTGCCTTAGGTGGAGTCCAACCCCACTGCTGTTCCCTTTAAAATCCCAATTCCCCAAATCCTCAATAGCTGGAAGGATTTCATGGATTATTCCTCGGAATTCCGAGGCGCCCTTCACGCGATTCCTCCTTCCCATCCCGTCCGGAATGAGGCGGATCCGTGGCGTTCCCAAAACCAGGGATGGGATTTCTCCCGATTTCCCACGAGTTTTGTTTCCTAAATCCCTTCCAAACGGGGGAGCAGCTCTTCCTTGGAATCCGTGGAATGCTGGCACTTTGATCTTTTCCATGGAGAATCGCACTGGGAATTCCTTTGTTGGGAATAAGCTCGGAGCTCCCGGAGTTTCTTGGTGGTGATCCATGAGTGAGAGGAATTTGGGATGGATTTAGGGTGGAAAGGTGGGAATGGAGGAGTTTTTTCCTCCTGTTGGGATGGGATCCTCTGCTTTTAGGGGCATGGATTTTTCTTGGGATACCTGGAAAAGTTGTGGCTGCTCCGGATCCTTGGAATGTCCGAGGTCGGGCTGGATGGGGTTTGGAGCAGCTCGGGATAATGGGATCGTCTTGGGGTTCCCTTCCAACCTGAACGTTCCGTGATGATTCTGTGGGCAGTGGGATAGTCCCAAAAAAGAGGAAGATCCCAAAATCCAGAGGGATTTGGAATCCAGAGGGGTTTGGATTCTGTGGCAGTGGGATATTCCCAAAAAGATTGAACATCCCAAAATCCAGAAGGATTTGGGTTCTGTGTCAGTGGAATATTCCCAAAAAGGGATTTGGGTTCTGTGGGCAATGGAATATTCCCAAAAAGGAGGAAAATCCCAAAATCCAGAGGGATTTGGATGCTGTGGGCAGTGGGATATTCCCAAAAAGGGATTTGGGTTCTGTGGGCAGTGGGATATTCCCAAAAAGGAAAATCCCAAAATCCAGAGGGGTTTGGATTCTGTGGCAGTGGGATATTCCCAAAAAGGAAAATCCCAAAATCTAGAGGGATTTGGGTTCTGTGGGCAATGGAATATTCCCAAAAAGATTGAACATCCCAAAATCCAGAGGGGTTTGGATTCTGTGGCAGTGGGATATTCCCAAAAAGGGATTTGGGTTCTGTGGCAGTGGGATAATCCCAAAATCCAGAGGGATTTGGGTTCTGTGTCAGTGGGATATTCCCAAAAAGGGATTTGGGTTCTGTGGGCAGTGGGATATTCCCAAAAAGGAAAATCCCAAAATCCAGAGGGATTTGGGTTCTGTGTCAGTGGAATATTCCCAAAAAGGGATTTGGGTTCTGTGAGCAATGGAATATTCCCAAAAAGATTGAACATCCCAAAATCCAGAGGGGTTTGGGTTCTGTGGGCAGTGGGATATTCCCAAAAAGGGATTTGGGTTCTGTGGGCAGTGGGATATTCCCAAAAAGGGATTTGGGTTCTGTGGGCAGTGGGATATTCCCAAAAAGGGATTTGGGTTCTGTGGCAGTGGGATATTCCCAAAAAGGAAAATCCCAAAATCCAGAGGGATTTGGATGCTGTGGGCAGTGGGATATTCCCAAAAAGGGATTTGGGTTCTGTGGGCAATGGAATATTCCCAAAAAGATTGAACATCCCAAAACCCAGAGGGATTTGGGTTCTGTGGGCAGTGGGATATTCCCAAAAAGGGATTTGGGTTCTGTGGCAGTGGGATATTCCCAAAAAGGGATTTGGGTTCTGTGGGCAATGGAATATTCCCAAAAAGATTGAACATCCCAAAACCCAGAGGGATTTGGGTTCTGTGGGCAGTGGGATATTCCCAAAAAGGGATTTGGATTCTGTGGCAGTGGGATATTCCCAAAAAGGGATTTGGGTTCTGTGGGCAGTGGGATATTCCCAAAAAGGAGGAAAATCCCAAAATCCAGAGGGGTTTGGGTTCTGTGGGCAGTGGAATATTCCCAAAAAGATTGAACATCCCAAAATCCAGAGGGATTTGGGTTCTGTGGGCAGTGGGACATTCCCAAAAAGGAAAATCCCAAAATCCAGAAGGATTTGGGTTCTGTGGGCAGTGGGACATTCCCAAAAAGGAAAATCCCAAAATCCAGAGGGATTTGGGTTCTGTGGCAGTGGGATATTCCCAAAAAGATTGAACATCCCAAAATCCAGAGGGATTTGGGTTCTGTGGGCAGTGGGATATTCCCAAAAAGGGATTTGGGTTCTGTGGGCAGTGGGATATTCCCAAAAAGATTGAACATCCCAAAATCCAGAGGGATTTGGGTTCTGTGGGCAGCGGGATGTTTCCAAAAAGGAGGAAAATCCCAAAATCCAGAAGGATTTGGAATCCAGAGGGATTTGGGTTCTGTGGGCAGTGGGATATTCCCAAAAAGGAGGAAGATCCCAAAATCCAGAGGGGTTTGGATTCTGTGGGCAGTGGGATATTCCCAAAAAGGGATTTGGGTTCTGTGGGCAGTGGGATATTCCCAAAAAGGGATTTGGGTTCTGTGGCAGTGGAATATTCCCAAAAAGATTGAACATCCCAAAATCCAGAGGGATTTGGGTTCTGTGGGCAGTGGGATATTCCCAAAAAGGAGGAAGATCCCAAAATCCAGAAAAAGGGATTTGGGTTCTGTGGGCAGTGGGATATTCCCAAAAAGGAGGAAAATCCCAAAATCCAGAGGGATTTGGGTTCTGTGGCAGTGGAATATTCCCAAAAAGGAAAATCCCAAAATCCAGAGGGGTTTGGGTTCTGTGTCAGTGGAATATTCCCAAAAAGGGATTTGGGTTCTGTGGCAGTGGAATATTCCCAAAAAGATTGAACATCCCAAAATCCAGAGGGGTTTGGATGCTGTGGGCAGTGGGATATTCCCAAAAAGGAAAATCCCAAAATCCAGAGGTGTTTGGGTTCTGTGGCAGTGGGATATTCCCAAAAAGGAAAATCCCAAAATCCAGAGGGATTTGGGTTCTGTGTCAGTGGAATATTCCCAAAAAGGGATTTGGGTTCTGTGGCAGTGGGATATTCCCAAAAAGGAGGAAAATCCCAAAATCCAGAAGGATTTGGAATCCAGAGGGATTTGGGTTCTGTGGCAGTGGGATATTCCCAAAAAGATTGAACATCCCAAAATCCAGAGGGATTTGGGTGCTGTGGCAGTGGGATATTCCCAAAAAGGGATTTGGGTTCTGTGGGCAGTGGGATATTCCCAAAAAGGGATTTGGGTTCTGTGGGCAGTGGGATATTCCCAAAAAGGGATTTGGGTTCTGTGGGCAGTGGGATATTCCCAAAAAGGAGGAAAATCCCAAAATCCAGAGGGGTTTGGCTGGAGAAGACCTGGAGAGGAGAATGAGATTCCCAAAAATCCTTGGAGCAGCAGCTGGAGGGACTTGGGAGCCAAAATCCCTCACGGGCACCGTGGGATGGGAATTTGATATCGATTAGTCCCCATTTGATATCGATTAGTCCCCATTTTATATCGATTATTCCTCATTTTATATCGATTATTCCCCATTTTATATCGATTATTCCTCATTTTATATCGATTATTCCCCATTTTATTGCATTTTATAGGAATTATTCCCCATTTTATTTCACTTTATATTGATTATTCCCCATTTTATTGCACTTTATATCAATTATTCCATCGTTTATTTCAGTTTATATGAATTATTCCCCATTTTATTTCACTTTATATTGATTATTCCCCATTTTATTGCACTTTATATCAATTATTCCCCATTTTATTGCATTTTATATGAATTATTCCAAATTTTATTTCACTTTATATTGATTATTCCCCATTTTATTTCCCTTTATATCAATTATTCCATCGTTTATTTCAGTTTATATGAATTATTCCCTATTTTATTGCATTTTATATCAATTATTCCCCATTTTATTGCACTTTATAGGAATTATTCCATCGTTTATTTCAGTCTATATGAATTATTCCCCATTTTATTTCACTTTATATCGATTATTCCCCATTTTATTGCATTTTATAGGAATTATTCCAAATTTTATTTCCCTTTATATCAATGATTCCCCATTTTATTGCATTTTATATTGATTATTCCCCATTTTATTGCATTTTATAGGAATTATTCCCCATTTTATTGTATTTTATATCAATTTTCCCCATTTTATTGCCCTTTATATTGATTATTCCATCTTTTTATTTCCCTTTATATCAATTATTCCCCATTTTATTGCATTTTATATTGATTATTCCCCATTTTATTGCACTTTATATGAATTATTCCAAATTTTATTGCACTTTATATTGATTATTCCCCATTTTATTGCATTTTATAGGAATTATTCCAGATTTTATTGCATTTTATGTTAATTATTCCCCATTTTAGTGGTTTTATATTAATTATTCCCTATTTTATTTCATTTTATATCAATTATTCCCCATTTTATTGCATTTTATAGGAATTATTCCACCTTTCATTGCATTTTATAGTAATTATTCCCCATTTTAGTGGTTTTATATTAATTATTCCACCTTTTATTTCATTTTCTATCAATTATTCCCCATTTTATTGCTTTTCTATCAATTATATAAATTATTAACCCATAATATTCATATTAATTATTCCCTATTTTATTGCACTTTATCTCAATGATTCCACCTTTTACTGCATTTATATGAATTTTATAAATTATAATATTAATATATCAATAGAGAATATTAATTTTTATTAATTATGCTACATTTTACTGAATTTTATATTTATTCCCTATTTTATTGCACTTTATATTAATTATTCCACCTTTTTTGCATTTATATTTATTATATTAGTTATAATCTTAATATATTAATATATTAATATAGAATAAATTTATATTGTTCTCCCTTTGCATTTATATTTATTGCATTAATTATAATCTTAATATATAATATTAATTTATATCAGTTATTCCACCTTTTATTGCAATTATATTAATTATAGTATTAATCTATTAATAAATAATGATATTTCATATTAATTGTTCCACCTTTGATTGCATTTGTATTCATTAGATAAATTATAAAATTAATATATTAATATCTAATAATAGTTTATATTAATATTCCAGCTTTTATTGTACTCTATATCAGTTATTCCACTTTTTATTGCATTTATGTTCATTATATTAATTATAATATTTATTAATATATAATTCTAATTTGTATTAATTATTCCACCTTTTTGGTATTTATATTCAGATTATAATATTGATATATTAATATATAATAATAATTATTTATCTTTATGTTTCCACCTTTTATTGAGTTTATATTCATTAGATACATTTTATTAATATAGTAATAATAATTGATATCAATTACTCCACCTTTGATTCCATTTGATGTTAATTATTCCCTATTTTATATTAATTATTCTATCTTCTTTGCATTCATATTAATTATACAGATTACAATATTAATAATATTAATATATAATATTAATTGATATTAATTATTCCACCTTTAATTGCGTTTTATATCAATTATTCCACCTTTTATTGCATTTATATTCATGATATTAATTATAGTATTTATTAATATATTTATTAAATATTAATTTATACCAATTATTCCACCTTTTTTGCACTTATATTAATTATATAGATTATAATATTAATGTATCAATATATTAATAATAATTTATATCAATTATCCCACCTTATATTGCATTTATATTCATTTGATAAATGATAATATTGATATATTAATATATATTATTAATTTATGTTAATTACTTCACCTTTGATTGCGTTTTATATCAATTATTCCCTATTTTTTATCACTTATTCCCTATTTTATCTCAATTATTCCCTATTTTCCATCACTTATTCCCTATTTTATATCCATTATCCCACCTTTTATTGTATTTATGTTCATTTGATAAATGATAATATTGATATATTAATATATAATACTAATTACTCCATCTCTGATTGCATTTTATCTCAATTATTCCCTATTTTATCTCAATTATTCCCTATTTTTTATCAATTATTCCCTATTTAATCTCAATTATTCCCTATTTTCCATCACTTATTCCCTATTTTATCTCAATTATTCCACTTTTTATTGCATTTATGTTCTTTATATTAATTATAATATTTACTGATTAATGCATAGCATTAATTCATATTAATTACTCCACCTCTGATTGCATTTTATCTCAATTATTCCCTATTTTCTCTCACTTATTTCCTATTTTATCTCAATTATTCCCTATTTTATCTCACTTAATCCCTATTTTTTATCAGTTATTCCCTATTTTATCACTTATTCCCTATTTTATCTCAATTATTCCCTATTTTCTCTCAATCATTCCCTATTTTTTATCAGTTATTCCCTATTTTTTATCACTCATTCCCTATTTTCTCTCACTCATTCCCTATTTTCCATCACTTATTCCCTATTTTATCTCAATTATTCCCTATTTCCTATCACTTATTCCACTTTTTATCTCAATTATTCCCTATTTTATCTCACTTATTCCCTATTTTATCACTTATTCCCTATTTTCTCTCAATCATTCCCTATTTTATCAGTTATTCCCTATTTTTTATCAATTATTCCCTATTTTCCATCACTCATTCCCTATTTTATCTCAATTATTCCCTATTTTATCTCACTTAATCCCTATTTTTTATCAATCATTCCCTATTTTATCAGTTATTCCGTATTTTCCATCACTTATTCCCTATTTCCTATCACTTATTCCACTTTTTATCTCAATTATTCCCTATTTTCTCTCAATCATTCCCTATTTTCTATCAGTTATTCCCTATTTTCCATCGCTTATTCCACTTTTTATCTCAATTATTCCCTATTTTATCTCACTCATTCCCTATTTTTTATCACTTATTCCCTATTTTCTCTCATTCCCTATTTTCTGTCAATTATTCCCTATTTTCCATCACTTATTCCCTATTTTATCTCAATTATTCCCTATTTTTTATCACTTATTCCCTATTTTATCTCACTTATTCCCTATTTTATCTCAATTATTCCTTATTTTCTCTCACTTAATCCCTATTTTTTATCAGTTATTCCCTATTTTATCACTTATTCCCTATTTTATCTCAATTATTCCCTATTTCCTATCACTTATTCCACTTTTTATCTCAATTATTCCCTATTTTATCTCAATTATTCCCTATTTTCCATCACTCATTCCCTATTTTATCACTTATTCCCTATTTTTTATGAGTTATTCCCTATTTTCCATCCCTCATTCCCTATTTTCCATCACCTATCCCCTATTTCAGATCCCTCACCCCCTCTAATTACATTCCCCCCCCTATTAATTACACCCCTTCTCCCCTCCCACCTCCATTTCCATTAACCCCCCCCTCATTTGCATTCCCATTAACTCCATTAATTAGCCCCTCACCCAATTAACCCCCCCCAAATCCCTGCCCACCATTCCCCCCTTTTCCCTGCGGTTTTAAAGCTCCCAAATTCCCTTTTTTTTCCCCCAGAATTTTCCCCCATCCCATCACCCCTGGACACCCCCAGCTTTTCCCAAGGAATATCCCCCGTTCCTCCTCCACCTCCCATCCCACATTCCCAGTAAAACCCAATTTTAGGGAATTCTCCTTGGAATTCCATCCCATTTTTTTTTATGGGGGGGTTCCTTGAAATCCTCACCAATCCCACACCGAGCTTCATCCCTTCTCAAACAAAACTGGGACAAAATATCCCAAAATTCTGCGAGGAGTTGGGCCTCGACATTCCCAAAGCTCCAAGCGTGGGAATTCCAGAGTGGGAACGATGTTGGGAATTTTTGGGAATCTTGGGAATTCCGTGGATTTTGGCTCCCGCTGATCCCCCGTGGTGCCGCCGCCTGCTGGGGGTGGGGTTGGGGGGGGTCGTGGATGGAATTCATGGATTGGGAAATCCATTGGAGTTCGTGGAGATTTTGGGGGCTGGAGCAGTCAGGAAGGAGAAGGAATTGTTGGAATTCCCTGCTTGGGTTTTTTTCCATGGAATTTGGACTTTTCCTGAGGTAAAAAAACGGGGTTGGAAGGTGCAAACTGGAGCTCGGGGGTCAATCCCGTTGTTTCTCGCTTTGATCCCGTTTTTTCCTGCTGTCCTTTTTTTTGGGGTTTTTTCCCCCCCCCTTTTCCAGGATTGGATCCTGCACCAGAACAACCCTGCCCACCTGGAGAGCTGCCGCAAGCTGCGCCAACAGTAAGGGATCCCTGGGAATCCTTGGGAATGCTGGGATGCTGGGGAGGGAGCACCTGGAATCTCATCCCATTCCTACCCCATCCCATGGGCAGGGACACCTCCCACCATCCCAGGTGGATCCAGGTTCATCCCAGCCTGGCCTGGGATGTTCCCAGGGATCCAGGGGCAGCCCCAGCTGCTCTGGGAATTCCATCCCGAGGAATTCCTTCCCAAATCCCACTGGGAAGCCATTCCCTGCCTCCTATCCCAAATCCCTCATCCCAAATCCCTCTGCAGCTCTCCTGGAGCCCCTTTAGGCCCTGCAAGGGGCTCCCAGCTCTCCCTGGCTCCTTCCCTTCTCCAGGGGAACATTCCCAGCTCTCCCAGCCTGATCCAGAGCAGAGGGGCTCCAGAATCCTGGAATGCTTTGGGTGGGAAAAGACCTTAAATCCCATCCCATTCCCACCCCATCCCATGGGCAGGGACACCTCCCACCATCCCAGGCTTTTCCAAATCCCATCCCAGCCTGGCCTTGGGCATTCCCAGGGATCCAGGGGCAGCCCCAGCTGCTCTGGCAATTCCATTCCCAGCAATTCCATTCCCAAATCCCACCCCAAGCTCCCCTTTCCCACTGGGAAGCCATTCCCTGCCTCCTGGCCCAAATCCCTTATCCCAAATCCCTTATCCCAAATCCCTTATCCCAAATCCCTCTGCAGCTCTCCTGGAGCCCCTTTAGGGACTCTGAGGATTCCCTGGAATTCTCCCTTCTCCAGGAGAACATTCCCAGCTCTCCCAGCCTAGATCCAGAATCCTGGAATGTTTTAGTTTAGGAGAGACCTTAAATCCTATCCAGGGACACTTCCCACCATCCCAGGTGGATCCAATTCCCATCTGAGCAGCACTGGATAAAGAAAAAGCAGCATTTGGTGCTCCTGGAATGTTAACTGGGAATATTTCTCGGGAAAAAATCCCGATTTGGTTGGGAATTTTGCCTTTTCCACTGACGTTTTCCCATTGTCCTTGACAGATATCCCGAGTGGAATCCCGAGGCTCACTCCTCCAACAGGTACCTCGTAGCATTCCTTCCCTTCGTTCGTTAATAATTAATTACTCCCGGCAATTCATCTCCTTAATTACCTCCTCCAAGCTCTCTCGATGACGTCACCACCCTTCCGTTACAAAATTTTGTGGGATTTTTTTCGGGGATTTCTTGGGGGGGGGTTTTTGGTCCCAAATTCCGTAGAATTCCGAGCTGGTTTGGGTAGGAGGGACCTTAAAATTCCCCAATTTTTTTATCCCGTTCGTCCCTCCTGGTTTGTTTCACCAGGGGAATGTTGGCTCCTTTTTCCCAACTTCCAAAGATTCCTTGGGGAATGACATTCCCACAAGCTGGAAAACCCTTGGAATCCACAGATTCCCAACTTTATCCTTTCATTTTCCCTCTTTCCCACCTCTGATGAATCCCTTTTTAATCACCTCGCTGGGCATTAATTGCTCTTCTCACCACCTTGGGATTGTTTTCCTGGTTGGAGATTTCTCTGTGCTTTGGGCTGGAATTGTTGGGATTTTCTTGGGATTTTCCTGGGATTTTCCTGGGATTTTCCTGAGATGTTCCTGGGATTTTCCTGGGATGTTCCTGGGATGTTCCTGGGATGTCCCTGGGATGTTCCTGAGATTTTCCTGGGATTTTCCTGGGATTTTCCTGAGATTTTCCTGAGATTTTCCTGGGATTTTCCTAGGATTTTCCTGGGATGTTCCTGGGATTTTCCTGGGATGTCCCTGGGATGTCCCTGGGATGTTCTTGGGATGTTCCTGAGATTTTCCTGGGATGTTCCTGGGATGTTCCTGGGATGTTCCTGGAATGTTCCTGGGATTTTCCTGAGATTTTCCTGGGATTTTCCTGAGATTTTCCTGAGATTTTCCTGGGATGTTCCTGGGATTTTCCTGGAATGTTCCTGGGATGTCCCTGGGATGTTCCTGAGATTTTCCTGGGATTTTCCTGGGATTTTCCTGAGATTTTCCGGGGATGTTCCTGGGATGTTCCTGAGATTTTCCTGGGATTTTCCTGGGATTTTCCTGGGTTGTTCCTGGGATTTTCCTGGGATGTTCCTGGGATGTTCCTGGGATGTTCCTGGGATTTTCCTGGGATTTTCCTGAGATTTTCCTGGGATGTTCCTGGGATGTTCCTGAGATGTTCCTGAGATTTTCCTGGGATGTTCCTGGGATTTTCCTGGGATTTTCCTGAGATTTTCCTGGGATGTTCCTGGGATGTTCCTGGGATGTTCCTGAGATGTTCCTGAGATTTTCCTGGGATTTCCCTGGAATGTTCCTGGGATGTTCCTGGGATTTTCCTGAGATTTTCCTGGGATGTTCCTGGGATGTTCCTGAGATGTTCCTGAGATTTTCCTGGGATTTCCCTGGGATGTTCCTGGGATGTCCCTGGGATGTCCCTGGGATGTTCCTGGGATTTTCCTGGGATTTTCCTGAGATTTTCCTGAGATTTTCCTGGGATGTTCCTGGGATGTTCCTGGGATGTTCCTGGGATGTTCCTGGGATTTTCCTGGGATGTCCCTGGGATGTCCCTGGGATGTTCCTGAGTTTTTCCTGGGATGTTCCTGGGATTTTCCTGGGATGTTTCCATGAATGACTCCTCCAGATTTCCCGGGAAGCTGAGTGTGGGTGTGTGGCTGGAATTCCTTCAGGGAGCTGCAGTTGAGGTCTCTCTGTTCTGAACAAGGAAGGGGAGGGAAAACAAAAAAAGCTTGAAAGAAAGAAATAAAACCAAGAAACTTTGGGAAAAATCCGTGAGGAGAAGAATCATGGAATTGTGGAATAGGTTGGCTTGGGAAGGATCTTCAATCCCAACAATTCCACCCCCTTTCCATGGGCAGGGACAGCTTCTGCTATCCCAGGTGGATCCAAATCCATCCCAGCCTGGCCTTGGGCATTCCCAGGGATCCAGGGGCAGCCCCAGCTGCTCTGGCAATTCCAGCCCAGCTCCTCCCCACCCTCCCAGCCAGCAATTCCTTCCCAACATCCCAGCCCAAGCTCCCCTTTCCCACTGGGAAGCCATTCCCTGCCTCCTGCCCCTCCAGCCCTTGGCCCCAGTCCCTCTGCAGCTCTCCTGGAGCCCCTTTAGGCCCTGCAAGGGGCTCCCAGCTCTCCCTGGCTCCTTCCCTTCTCCAGGGGAACATTCCCAGCTCTCCCAGCCTGATCCAGAGGGGCTCCACAATCCTGGAATGCTTTGGATTAGTAGGGATTTTAAATCCCATCCCATTCCCACCCCATCCCATGTTTAGGGACACCTCCCTCTATCCCAGCTGGATCCAAGCCCCAGTGTCCAACCTGGCCTTGGACATTCCCAGGGATCCAGGGGCAGCCCCAGCTGCTCTGGCAATTCCATTCCCAGCAATTCCATTCCCAAATCCCACCCCAAGCTCCCCTTTCCCACTGGGAAGCCATTCCCTGCCTCTTATCCCAAATCCCTTATCCCAAATCTCTCTGCAGCTCTCCTGGAGCCCCTTTAGGGACTCTGAGGATTCCCTGGAGTTTTCCCTTCTCCAAGTGAACATTCCCAGCTCTCCCAGCCTGGATCCAGAATCTTGGAATGCTTTGACTTGGAAAACACCTGGAATCCCATTCCCAATCCCATCCACGTTTAGGGACACCTCCCTCTATCCCAGGTGGCTCCGAACCCCAATGTCCAACCTGGTTTTGGGACATTCCCACGGATCCAAGAGCAACCCCAACAGCTCTATCAATCCCAACCCTCCCAACCAGCAATTCCTTCCCAAATCCCACCTTCCCCACCATTCCCCGAGTCTCCCCCCATATCCCAAACCCCTCCTCCAGCTCTCCCAACACCCCTTTAAACCCCACAAACCCCTCCCAACATCTCCCTTCATTTTCCCCCTCTCCAACCCCACCATTCCCACTTCTCCCAACCATTCCTTCCTATCCCCCCACCCATCCCTTTTTTTTTTTTTTCCTCCCCCTCAGGAATGCCGGCGACAGGAAGGAGAACCGAACCCCCAAACACCGTTCCAGTTCCTCCAGCCCCAACCGGAGACATTCCCGCCCCAACATCTCCAGAGGCTCCGGAGCTTCCGGCTCCGCCCTGCACCGTTACCGCTCCCGATCCCGCAGTCCCGGCAGATTCCGAAGGCCCCGGAGCCGTAGCCCCCGTTCCATCCGAAGGCTCAGCCCCAGGCACAGATCCAGATCCCCACAACGTTCCAGGAATCTCCTGAGATCCAGTCCCAGACCTCGGAGATCATCCAGCACCGACCGCTCTTCCCGTCGATCCAGCCGCTCCCAAGGTCACGTAATTCCCAAAGGGTTTGGTTTTTTTCTCCTTTTTTTGGGGGGGGTTTTGGGTTTTCAGGATGGGAAATCCCAGTGGGGAATGAGCAGGGAATGGATTGGTGAGAAGGGGGGTTTTTTTGTTTTTTTTTTGGGAAGGATTGGATAAAAATTGGGAATGAGCCAAGAAGTGTTCTCCGTAGCAAGGCAGCAGTCAGGGATTTTGTTAAGGAATAATTCAAGCAGCCAAGGAAGGCAGGATTTGGGAGAAGGATTTGAGCTGGGAAGTACCTCTGGGTATTTTTTAGCAAGCCAGGAGCACAATCCCAAAGAAATTCCCGCTTTTTTTTCCATAGAAAACAAGGCACCATTGGGATTTTTTTCCCCCTTTTTTCCAAGGGTTTGGAGGTTTCCAAGGTTTGGGGGTTTTTATGGATCTCACGGGTGAGATTTTCCCAGCAGTGGGTGATGAAGCTGAAAGAGCAGGGAAAAAAACCCCCCCCCCAAAAAAAACTTCCCAAAAATCCCACCTGGCAGTGCCTGCAAATGGGAATCCAGCTCCTTTCCCACTCCAAATTCTGGGATTTTTGATGGATAAATCTCCTTTTTCCCCCTTTTTTCCCTTTTCCCCCCCTCCTGTTTTTTAACTGGTTTCTCACACTTTTTTCTTCCCCTTTTCTCTCCTCTTTTTCCCTCCCTTTTTTCCCATTTCCTGCCTCTTTTTTCTCCCCTTTTTCCCTCCCTTTTTTCCCATTTCCTGCCTCTTTTTTTCTCCCCTTTTCCCTCCTCTTTTTCCCTCCCTTTTTGCCCATTTCCTGCCTCTTTTTTCTCCCCTTTTCCCTCCTCTTTTCCCCTCCCTTTTTTCCCATTTCCTGCCTCTTTTTTCTCCCCTTTTCCCTCCTCTTTTTCCCTCCCTTTTTTCCCATTTCCTGCCTCTTTTTTCTCCCCTTTTCCCTCCTCTTTTTCCCTCCCTTTTTGCCCATTTCCTGCCTCTTTTTTCTCCCCTTTTCCCTCCTCTTTTTCCCTCCCTTTTTTCCCATTTCCTGCCTCTTTTTTCTCCCCTTTTCCCTCCTCTTTTCCCCTCCCTTTTTCCCATTTCCTGCCTCTTTTTTCTCCCCTTTTCCCCTCCCTTTTTTCCCATTTCCTGCCTCTTTTTTCTCCCCTTTTCCCTCCTCTTTTCCCCTCCCTTTTCCCCCATTTCCTGCTGCCTTTTTCTCCCCTTTTCCCTCTTCTTTTTCCCTCTATTTTTTCCCTCCCTTTTTTCCCATTTCCTGCCTCTTTTTTCTCCCCTTTTCCCCTCCCTTTTTTCCCATTTCCTGCCTATTTTTTCTCCCCTTTTCCCCTCCCTTTTTTCCCATTTCCTGCCTCTTTTTTCTCCCCTTTTCCCTCCTCTTTTTCCCTCCCTTTTTTTCCCATTTCCTGCCTCTTTTTTCTCCCCTTTTCCCTCCTCTTTTTCCCTCCCTTTTTTCCCATTTCCTGCCTCTTTTTTCTCCCCTTTTCCCTCCTCTTTTTCCCTCCCTTTTTTCCCATTTCCTGCCTCTTTTTTCTCCCCTTTTCCCTCCTCTTTTTCCCTCTATTTTTTCCCTCCCTTTTTTCCCATTTCCTGCCTCTTTTTTCTCCCCTTTTCCCTCCTCTTTTCCCCTCCCTTTTTTCCCATTTCCTGCCTCTTTTTTCTCCCCTTTCCCCCTCCCTTTTTTCCCATTTCCTGCCTCTTTTTTCTCCCCTTTTCCCCTCCCTTTTTTCCCATTTCCTGCCTCTTTTCCCTCCTCTTTTCCCTCCTCTTTTTCCCTCCCTTTTTTCCCATTTCCTGCCTCTTTTTTCTCCTCTTTTTCCTCCCTTTTTTCCCATTTCCTGCCTCTTTTTTCTCTTTTTTCCCTCCCTTTTTTCCCATTTCCTGCCTCTTTTTTCTCCCCTTTTCCCTCCTCTTTTCCCCTCCCTTTTTTCCCGTTTCCTGCCTCTTTTTTCTCCCCTTTTCCCTCCTCTTTTCCCCTCCCTTTTTTCCCATTTCCTGCCTCTTTTTCCCTCCCTTTTTTCCCATTTCCTACCTCTTTTTTTCTCCCCTTTTCCCTCCTCTTTTTCCCTCCCTTTTTGCCCATTTCCTGCCTCTTTTTTCTCCCCTTTTCCCCTCCCTTTTTTCCCATTTCCTGCCTCTTTTTTCTCCCCTTTTCCCTCCTCTTTTCCCCTCCCTTTTTTCCCATTTCTGCCTCTTTTTTCTCCCCTTTTCCCTCCTCTTTTTCCCTCCCTTTTTTCCCATTTCCTGCCTCTTTTTTCTCCCCTTTTCCCTCCTCTTTTTCCTCCCTTTTTCCCATTTCCTGCCTCTTTTTTCTCTTCTTTTTCCCTCCCTTTTTTCCCATTTCCTGCCTCTTTTTTCTCCCTATTTCCCTCCTCTTTTTCCCTCCCTTTTTTCCCATTTCCTGCCTCTTTTTTCCTCTTCTTTTTCCCTCCCTTTTTTCCCATTTCCTGCCTCTTTTTTCTCCCCTTTTCCCTTCTCTTTTTCCTCCCTTTTTTCCCATTTCCTGCCTCTTTTTTCTCCCCTTTTCCCTCCCTTTTTTCCCTCCCTTTTTTCCCTCCCTTTTTTCCCATTTCCTGCCTCTTTTTTCTCCCCTTTTCCCTCCTCTTTTTCCCTCCCTTTTTTTCCCATTTCCTGCCTCTTTTTTCTCCCCTTTTCCCCTCCCTTTTTTCCCATTTCCTGCCTCTTTTTTCTCCCCTTTTCCCTCCTCTTTTTCCCTCCCTTTTTTCCCATTTCCTGCCTCTTTTTTCTCCCCTTTTCCCTCCTCTTTTTCCCTCCCTTTTTTTCCCATTTCCTGCCTCTTTTTTCTCCCCTTTTCCCCTCCCTTTTTTCCCATTTCCTGCCTCTTTTTTCTCCCCTTTTCCCTCCTCTTTTTCCCTCCCTTTTTTCCCATTTCCTGCCTCTTTTTTCTCCCCTTTTCCCTCCTCTTTTTCCCTCCCTTTTTTTCCCATTTCCTGCCTCTTTTTTCTCCCCTTTTCCCCTCCCTTTTTTCCCATTTCCTGCCTCTTTTTTCTCCCCTTTTCCCTCCTCTTTTCCCTCCCTTTTTTCCCATTTCCTTCCTCTTTTTTCTCCCCTTTTCCCTCCCCTTTTCCCCTCCCTTTTTCCCCATTTCCTGCCTCTTTTTTCTCCCCTTTTCCCTCCTCTTTTCCCCTCCCTTTTTTCCCATTTCCTGCCTCTTTTCCCTCCTCTTTTTCCCTCCCTTTTTTCCCATTTCCTGCCTCTTTTTTCTCCCCTTTTCCCTCCCTTTTTTCCCATTTCCTGCCTCTTTTTTCTCCCCTTTTCCCTCCTCTTTTCCCTCCCTTTTTTTCCCATTTCCTGCCTCTTTTTTCTCCCCTTTTCCCCTCCCTTTTTTTCCCATTTCCTGCCTCTTTTTTCTCCCCTTTTCCCCTCCCTTTTTTTCCTATTTCCTGCCTCTTTTTTCTCCCCTTTTCCCTCCTCTTTTTCCCATCCCTTTTTTCCCATTTCCCTCCTCTTTTTTTCCCCTTTTCCCCCCTCTTTTCCCCTCCCTTTTTTCCCATTTCCTGCCTCCTTTTTCTCCCCTTTTCCCTCCTCTTTTTCCCATCCCTTTTTTCCCATTTCCTGCCTCTTTTTTCTCCCCTTTTCCCTCCCTTTTTTCCCATTTCCTGCCTCTTTTTTCTCCCCTTTTCCCTCCCTTTTTTCCCATTTCCTGCCTCTTTTCCCTCCTCTTTTCCCTCCCTTTTTTTCCCATTTCCTGCCTCTTTTTTCTCCCCTTTTCCCCTCCCTTTTTTCCCCATTTCCTGCCTCTTTTTTCTCCCCTTTTCCCTCCTCTTTTTCCCTCCCTTTTTTCCCGTTTCCTGCCTCTTTTTTCTCCTCTTTTTCCCTCCCTTTTTTCCCATTTCCTGCCTCTTTTTTCCTCTTCTTTTTCCCTCCCTTTTTTCCCATTTCCTGCCTCTTTTTTCTCCCCTTTTTCCCTCCCTTTTTTCCCTCCCTTTTTTCCCATTTCCTGCCTCTTTTTTCTCCCCTTTTCCCTCCTCTTTTTCCCTCCCTTTTTTTCCCATTTCCTGCCTCTTTTTTCTCCCCTTTTTCCCTCCCTTTTTTCCCATTTCCTGCCTCTTTTCCCTCCTCTTTTTCCCTCTATTTTTTCCCTCCCTTTTTTCCCATTTCCTGCCTCTTTTTTCTCCCCTTTTTCCCTCCCTTTTTTCCCATTTCCTGCCTCCTTTTTCTCCCCTTTTCCCTCCTCTTTTTCCCTCCCTTTTTTCCCCATTTCCTGCCTCTTTTTTCTCCCCTTTTCCCTCCTCTTTTTCCCTCCCTTTTTTCCCATTTCCTGCCTCTTTTTTCTCCCCTTTTCCCTCCTCTTTTTCCTCCCTTTTTTCCCATTTCCTGCCTCTTTTTTTCTCCCCTTTTCCCTCCTCTTTTTCCCTCCCTTTTTTTCCCATTTCCTGCCTCTTTTTTCTCCCCTTTTCCCTCCTCTTTTCCCTCCCTTTTTTCCCATTTCCTGCCTCTTTTTACTCCTCTTTTCCCTCCTCTTTTTCCCTCCCTTTTTGCCCATTTCCTGCCTCTTTTTTCTCCCCTTTTCCCCTCCCTTTTTTTCCCATTTCCTGCCTCTTTTTTCTCCCCTTTTCCCTCCTCTTTTTCCTCCCTTTTTTCCCATTTCCTCCCTCTTTTTTCTCCCCTTTTCCCCTCCCTTTTTTCCCATTTCCTCCCTCTTTTTTCTCCCCTTTTCCCTCCCTTTTTTCCCATTTCCTGCCTCTTTTTTCTCCCCTTTTCCCTCCCCTTTTTCCCTCCCTTTTTCCCCATTTCCTGCCTCTTTTTTCTCCCCTTTTCCCTCCTCTTTTTCCCTCCCTTTTTTCCCATTTCCTGCCTCTTTTTTCTCCCCTTTTCCCTCCCCTTTTTCCCTCCCTTTTTCCCCATTTCCTGCCTCTTTTTTCTCCCCTTTTCCCTCCTCTTTTTCCCTCCCTTTTTCCCCATTTCCTGCCTCTTCTTTCTCCTCTTTTTCCCTCCCTTTTTTCCCATTTCCTGCCTCTTTTTTCTCCCCTTTTCCCTCCTCTTTTCCCTCCCTTTTTCCCCATTTCCTGCCTCTTTTTTCTCCCCTTTTCCCTCCTCTTTTTCCCTCCCTTTTTTCCCATTTCCTGCCTCTTTTTTCTCCCCTTTTTCCCTCCCTTTTTCCCCATTTCCTACTGCCTTTTTCTCCCCTTTTCCCTCCTCTTTTTCCCTCCTCTTTTTCCCTCCCTTTTTTCCCCATTTCCTGCCTCTTTTTTCTCCCCTTTTCCCTCCCTTTTTTCCCCATTTCCTGCCTCTTTTTTCTCCCCTTTTCCCTCCTCTTTTCCCCTCCCTTTTCCCCCATTTCCTACCTCCTTTTTCTCCCCTTTTCCCTTACCCCCCTTTTCCCCCTTTTATCCTTTATTCCCCTCTTCCCCCTTTATCCCCCCTATAGTTTTTCCATCCAGGAAAAACCCAACCCCTCCCTACGTGTGGCTTATTGTTATTGAGGTGTTTTTTTCCCCTTTTTCAGACAGGAAAGCAGCTCTGGAAGCCGTGATGAAAACTTTAGGGCCGGGATTCCTGGCTGAGTTCAAGAAACACAAATCCCTTCAGGCGGCCGTGCAGGAATCGCTGGCTTCCAGCAAATCCCAATCCCACGGAACCCAAAGCAGAACTCCTGGGAATTCCAAGAAGATTTTCAAAACCACTTCGACTCCCAAACTTGCCAAAAAAGATGGAGCAGCCCTATCAAAGCCCAGCTCCTCCTCTTCCAAAGCTGATGAGGGGAAAAAAGAGCTGGAAAAGGAGGAGGATCCGGCAGCGGGAAGCAGCAAAGCTCATCCCGTTTCCTACAACAGGGTGAGTTCCTGCTCCAATTCCTGCCCTTTTCCAGCTTTTCTTTGGGATTTACCCCCGGGAAATCCTTGCTGCTGCTCCTTCCCTGCTGGCTGCAGGTGAGGATCGAGGAATTATGGGATGGGGATGGGTTTGGGAGAGACGCCTTCAAGGTTTATTCGGCTTTTTCGCCTTTTCCCGGTTTCCCCTTTGGTTTTTTCGCTCTTTTTTTCTTCCTCCTTTTTCCCTCCTTTTTCCCTCCTTTTTCCCTCCTTTTTCCTCCCTTTTTCCTCCCTTTTTCCTCCCTTTTTCCTCCCTTTTTCCTCAGTTTTTCCTCCCTTTTTCCTCCCTTTTCCCTCCCTTTTCCCCCCCTTTCCCTCTTTTTTCCCCCTTTTTCCCCCTTTCCTCCTTTTCTTCCCCTCATTCCCCTTTTTTCCCCTTTTTCCCCCTTTTCCCCCTTTTCCCCTCATTCCCCCCCTTTTTCCCCCTTTTTTCTTCTTTTTTCCCCCTTTCCCTCCCTTTTCCCTCCCTTTTCCCTCCTTTCCCCCCCTTCCCCCCCCTTCTCCTCCTTTCCCTCCCTTTTTCCTCCCTCTTTCCCCCTTTTTTCCCCCCTTTCCCTCTTTTTTCCCCCTTTTTCCCCATTTCCTCTTTTTCTTCCCCTCATTCCCCTTTTTCCCCCTTTTTCCCCATTTGTTCCCCCTTGTTCCCCCTTGTTCCCCCTTGTTCCCCCTTTCTCCCCCTTTCTCCCCCTTTCTCCCCCTTTCTCCCCCTTTTTCCCCTTTTTCCCCTTTTTCCCCTTTTTCCCCTTTTTCCCCTTTTTCCCCTTTTTCCCCTTTTTCTCCTTTTTCCCCCTTTTTCCCCTTCTCCCTCTTTTTTCCCCTTTTCCCCTTTTTCCCATTTTTTCTACTTTCCCCCCTTCCCCCTTTTTCCCCCCTTTCCCCCCCCTTTTCCCCCTCTTTCCCCCTTTTTCCTCCTTTTCCCCCTTTTCCTTTCCCCCTTTTTCTTCCTCCCTTCCCCCCCTTCCCCCCCTTTCTCCCCTTTTCTCCCCCTTTTCCCCCCCTTTTCCCCCCCTTTTTCCCCCTTTCTTCCCCCTTTTTTCCCCCTTTTTCCCCCTTTTTCTCCCTTTTCCCCCCTTTTCCCCTTTTTCCCCTTTTTTTCCCCTTTTCCCCCTTTTCCTTCCCCCCTTTTCCTTCCCCCCTTTTTCCCCCCTTTTTCCCCCCTTTTTCCCCCCTTTTCCCCCCCTTTTCCCCCCCTTTCCCCCCCTTTTCCCCCCCTTTTCCCCCCTTTTCCCCCCTTTTTCCCTCCCTTTTCCCCCCCTTCCCCCCTTCTCCCCCTTTTGCCCCCCTTTTGCCCCCCTCTTTCCCCCGCTTTCCTCTGCTTTCCTCCTCTTTCCTCCTTTTTTCCCCTTCTTTCCCCTTTTTTTCCCCTTTTCCCCCTTTTCCTTTCCCCCTTTTTTTCCTTTCCCCCTTTTTCTTCCCCCCTTTCCCCCCCTTTCCCCCCCTTCCCCCCCTTTTCCCCCTTTTCCCCCTCTTCCCCCCTTTTTCCCCCCTTTTTCCCCCCTTTTTCCCCCTTTTTCCCCCCTTTTTCCCCCTTCTCCCCCCTTTTTCCCCCTTCTCCCCCCTTTTTCCCCCTTTTCCCCCTTTTCCCCCCTTTTTCCCTCCTTTCCCTCCCCTTTTTTCCCCCCTTTTTCCCACCTTTCTCCCCTTTTTCCCCCTTTCCCCCCCTTTTCCCCTTTTTCCCCTTTTTTTCCCCTTTTCCCCCTTTTCCTTTCCCCCTTTTTCTCCCTTTTCCCCCCCTTTTCCCCCCCTTTTCCCCCCTTTTCCCCCTTTTTCCCCCTTTTTCCCCTTTTTCCCCCTTTTTCCCCCCTTTTCCCCCCTTCTCCCCCTTTTTCCCCCCTTTTCCCCCTTTGTTCCCCCCTTTTTTCCCCCCCTTTCCCCCCCTTTTCCCCCTTCTTTTTCCCTCCTTTTCCCCCCTTTTTCCGCCTTTTTCCCCCTTTTCCCCCTTTTTTCCCCCTTTTTCTTTTCCTTTCCCCCTTATTCTTCCCCCTTCCCCCCCCTTCCCCCCCTTTTTTTCCCCTTTTCCCCCTTTTCCTTTCCCCCTTTTTCTTCCTCCCTTCCCCCCCTTTTCCCCCCCTTTTTCCCCCCTTTTCCCCCCTTTTCCCCTGTTTCCCCTTTTTTTCCCCTTTTCCCCCTTTTTCTTCCCCCCTTTTTCTTCCCTTTTTCCCCCTTTTTCCCCCTTTTCCCCCCTTTTCCCCCCTTTTTCCCCCCTTTTTCCTCCCTTTATCCCCCCCTCTTTCCCCCTCTTTCCCCCTTTTTCCTCCTTTTTCCCCCCTTCTTTCCCCTTTTTTCCCCTTTTCCCCCTTTTCCTTTCCCCCTTTTTCTCCCCCCTCTTTCCCCCTTTTCCCCCTTTTTTCCCCCTTTTTCTTTTCCTTTCCCCCTTTTCTTCCTCCCTTCCCCCCCTTTCTTCCCCCCCCTTCCCCCCCCTTCCCCCCCTTTCCCCCCTTTTTCCCCCTTTCTCCCCCTTTTTTCCCCCCCTTTCCCCCCCTTTTCCCCCTTCTTTTTCCGTCCTTTTTCCCCCCTTCCCCCCCCCTTTTCCCCCCTTTTCCCCTATTTTTCCCCCCCTTTTCCCCCCTTTCCCCCCCTTCCCCCCCCTTCCCCCCCCTTTCCCCCCCTTTCCCCCCTTCCCCCCTTTTCCCCCTTCTTTTCCCTCCTTTTCTCCCCTTTTTCCGCCTTTTTCCCTTTTCCCCCTTTTTTCCCCCCCTTTTTCTTTTCCTTTCCCCCTTATTCTTCCCCCTTCCCCCCCCTTTCCCCCCCCTTTTTCCCCTTTTCCCCCTTTTCCTTTCCCCCTTTTTCTTCCTCCCTTCCCCCCCTTTCTCCCCCTTTTCCCCCCTTTTTCCCCCTTTTTTCCCCCCCTTTTTCTCCCCTTTTCCCCCTTTTTTTCCTCTCATTCCCAATTTCCTCCCTTTCCCCCCCTTTCCCCCCCCTTTCCCCCCCTTTCCCCCCCTCTCCCCCCCTTTTCCCCCCCTTTTTCCCCCCCTTTCCCCCCCTTTTTCCCCTTTCTTCCCCCTTTTTTCTCCCTTTCCCCCCCTTTTCCCCCCTTTATTCCCCCCTTTATTCCCCCCTTTATTCCCCCCTTTGTCCCGCTTTCTCCCCCCTTTTTCCCCCCTTCCCCCCCTTTTTCCCCCCTTTTTCCCCCCTTTTCCCCCTTTTTCCCCCCTTTTTCTTTTCCTTTCCCCCTTATTCTTCCCCCCCCTTTTCCCCCCCTTTTTTCCCCCTTTTCCTCCCTTTTTTCCCCTTTTCCCCCTTTTCCTTTCCCCCTTTTTCTTCCTCCCTTCCCCCCTTTTTCCCCCTTCCCCCCTTTCCCCCCCTTTCCCCCCCTTTCCCCCCCTTTCCCCCCCTTTTCCCCCCCTTTTCCCCCCCTTTTTCCCCCCCTTTCCCCCCCTTCCCCCCCTTTTCCCCCCTTTTCCCCCCTTTTCCCCCTTTTCTTTCCCTTTTTCCCCCTTTTCCCCCCCTTTTCCCCCCTTTTTCCCTCCCTTTTCCCTCCCTTTTCCCCCTTTCTTCCCCCTTTTTCCCCCCCTTTTTTCCCCTTTTCCCCCTTTTTCCCCCTTTTTCCCCCTTTTTCCCCCTTTTTCCCCCTTTTTCCCCCTTTTATTCCCCCCTTTTTCCCCCCTTTTTCCCTCCTTTCCCTCCCCTTTTTTCCCCCCTTTTTCCCCCCTTTCCCCCCTTTTCCCCCCCTTTATTCCCCCCTTTATTCCCCCCTTTATTCCCCCCTTTATTCCCCCCTTTCCCCCCCCTTTCCCCCCCCTTTCCCCCCCTTTTCCCCCCCTTTTTCCCACTTTTTCCCCTTTTTTTCTCCTTTTCCCCCTTTTCCTTTTCCTTTCCCCCCTTTTTCCCCTCCTTCCCCCCCTTCCCCCCTCCCCCTTTCCCCCCTCCCCTCCCCCTCCATTCCCACCCCTCCCCCCCATCCCCCCCTTTCTCCCCTTCCCCCCTTTTCCCCCCTTTTCCCCCCTTTTCCCCCCTTTTCCCCCCTTTTCCCTCCCTTTTCCCCCCTTTTCGCCCCCTTTTCCCCCCCTTTTTCCCCCCTTTTCCCCCCTTTTCCCCCCCTTTTTACCCCCCTTTTTCCCCCCCTTTTCCCCCCCCTTTTTCCCCCCCCTTTTTCCCTCCTTTTCCCCCCCTTTTCCCCCCCTTTTCCCCCTTTTCCCCCTTTTCCCCCTTTTCCCCCTTTTCCCCCTTTTCCCCCTTTTTCCCCCTTTTTCCCCCTTTTTCCCCCTTTTTCCCCCTTCTCCCTCTTTTTTCCCCTTTTCCCCTTTTTCCCATTTTTTCTACTTTCCCCCCTTCCCCCCTTTTCCACCCCTTCCCCCCCCCCTTTCCCCCCCTTTTCCCCCCTTTCCCCCCTTTTCCCCCCCTTTTCCCCCTCTTTCCCCCTTTTTCCTCCTTTTCCCCCTTTTCCTTTCCCCCTTTTTCTTCCTCCCTTCCCCCCCTTTCTCCCCCTTTTCCCCCCCTTTTTCCCCCTTTCTTCCCCCTTTCTTCCCCCTTTTTCCCCACTTTTTCCCCCTTTTTCTCCCTTTTCCCCGCTTTTCCCCTTTTTCCCCTTTTTTTCCCCTTTTCCCCCTTTTCCTTTCCCCCTTTTTCTTCCCCCTTTTTCCCCCTTTTTCCCCCTTTTTCCCCCTTTTCCCCCCCTTTTCCCCCTTCTTTTTCCGTCCTTTTTCCCCCCTTTTTCCCTCCCTTTTCCCTCCCTTTTCCCTCCCCTTTTCCCCCCTTTTTCCCCCCTTTTCCCCCCCTTTTCCCCCCCTTTTTCCCCCCTTTTCCCTCCTTTTCCCCCCCCTTTTCCCCCCCCTTTTCCCCCCCCTTTTCCCCCCCATTTCCCCTCCCTTTCTTCCCCCTTTTCCCCCCTTTATTCCTCCCTTTATTCCCCCCTTTTTCCCCCCTTTCCCCCCCTCCCCCCCTTTTCCCCCCTTTTCCTCCCTTTTCCCCCCTTTCCCCCCCCCTTTCCCCCCCCTTTTCCCCCCCCTTTTTCCCCCCCTTTTTCCCCCCTTTTCCCCCCTTTCCCCCCCCTTTTCCCCCCTTTTTCCCCTTTTTCTCCCCTTTTCCCCCTTTTTTCCTCTCATTCCCAATTTCCTCCCTTTCCCCCCCTTTCCCCCCCTTTTCCCCCCCTTTTTCCCTCTTTTTTCCCCCTTTTCCCCCCTTTCCCCCCCCTTTTCCCTCCCTTTTTCCTCCCTTTTCCCCCCCTTTTTCCCCCCTTTTTTCCCCCCTTTTTCCCCCCTTCCCCCCCTTTTTCCCTCCTTTTTCCCCCTCTTTCCCCCTTTCCCCCCCTTTCCCCCCCCTTTTTCCCTCCTTTTTCCCCCTCTTTCCCCCTTTTCCCCCTTTTCCCCCTTCCCCCCCCTTTCCCCCCCCTTTTCCCCCCTTCTCCCCCTTCTCCTCCTTTCCCTCCCCCTTTTTCCCCCCTTTTTCCTCCCTTTTCCCCCCTTTATTCCCCCCTTTATTCCCCCCTTTTTCCCCCCCTTTTTCCCCCCCTTTTTCCCCCCCTTTTCCCCCCCTTTTTCCCCCTTTTTCCCCCCTTTTCCCCCCTTTCCCCCCCCTTTTCCCCCCTTTTTCCCCTTTTTCTCCCCTTTTCCCCCTTTTTTCCTCTCATTCCCAATTTCCTCCCTTTCCCCCCCTTTTCCCCCCTTTTCCCTCCCTTTTACCTCCCTTTTCCCCCCCTTTTCCCCCCCTTTTCCCCCCTTTCTTCCCCTTTTTTCCCCCCTTTTTCTCCCCCTTTTTTCCCCCCTTTTTCCCCCCCTTTTTCCCTCCTTTTTCCCCCCTTTATTCCCCCCTTTTTCCCCCCTTTTTCCCTCCTTTCCCTCCCCTTTTTTCCCCCCTTTTCCCCCCCCATCCCACCCCTCCCCACTGCTCCATCCTCCCCTCAGGAATTCCTCCTTGCCCTGTTGTTCCCAGCTGCTCCGGGAGGACCTGCTCAGCTGTGGCACCGTGCTGCACCTCTCCGATTTACCCGACCAGGGATTTTCCGACCAGGACATCAAAAAAATCGTCCAACCCTTCGGAAAAGTCAGCGACCTCATCGTGCTGCGCTCCCGCAACGAGGTGAGCCCAGCCCTGGGCAAAAAAAAGCTGGGAATGGGAAAAACTTCCCAAAAATCCCACCCGGCACTGCCTGCAAAGGCCGATCCAGCTCCTTTCCCACTCCAAATGCTGGGATTTTGGATGGATAAATCTCTTTTTTCCCCTCTTTTTCCCCTCTTTTTCCCCTCTTTTTCCCCCCTTTTTCCCCTCTTTTTCCCCCCTTTTTCCCCTCTTTTTCCCCTCTTTTTCCCCTCTTTTTCCCCTCTTTTCCCCCCTTTTTCCCCCCTTTCCCCCCCTTCCCCCCCTTTTTTCCCCCCTTTTTTCTCCCCCTTTTTTCCCCCTTTTTCCCCCCTTTTTTCCCCTTTTTTCCCCTCTCCTGTTTTTTTAACTGTTTTTTTACACTTTTTTTCTTCCTCTTTTTTTTCCTCTTTTTTCCCCGTTTCCTGTTGCTTTTTTCTCCCCTTTTCCGTTATTCCCCCTTTTCCCTTTTTTTGCTTTTTCCCTTTTTCCCTTTTTTCCCTTTTTCCCTTTTCCCCTTTTTCCCCTTTTTTCCCTTTTCCCCTTTTCCCCTTTTTCCCCTTTTTCCCCTTTTTCGCCTTTTCCCCTTTTTTCCCTTTTTCCCTTTTTTCCCTTTTTTCCTTTATTTCCCTTTTCCCCCCTTTTCCCTTCCCCCCCTTTTTTCTCCCTTTTTCTCCCCTTTTCCCCCCCTCTTTTTCCCTTTTTCCCTTTCCCCATTTCCCCTCTTTTCCCCTCTTTTCCCCCTCTTTTCCCCCCTTTTTCCCCCCTTTCCCCCCCTTCCCCCCCCTTTTTTCCCCCCTTTTTTCCCCCTTTTTTTCCCCTTTTTTCCCCTCTCCTGTTTTTTTAACTGGTTTTTTACACTTTTTTTCTTCCTCTTTTTTTTCCTCTTTTTTCCCCGTTTCCTGTTGCTTTTTTCTCCCCTTTTCCGTTATTCCTCCTTTTCCCTTTTTTCGCTTTTTTCGCCTTTCCCCTTTTCCCCCTTTTCCCCCTTTTTCCCCTTTTTCCCTTTTCCCCTTTTTCCCTTTTTCCCCTTTTTCCCTTTTCCCCTTTTTCCCTTTTTCCCCTTTTTCCCTTTTCCCCCTTTTCCCCTTTTCCCCTTTTTCCCCTTTTCCCCTTTTTCCCTTTTCCCCTTTTTCCCCTTTTCCCCCTTTTTCCCCTTTTCCCCTTTTTCCCTTTTTTCCTTTATTTCCCTTTTCCCCCCTTTTCCCTTCCCCCCCTTCTTTCTCCCTTTTTCTCCCCTTTCCCCCCCTCTTTTTCCTCTCCTTTTCCCTTTTTCCTTTCCCCATTTCCCCTCTTTTTCCCCTCTTTTTCCCCTCTTTTCCCCTCTTCCCCCCCTTCCCCCCCTTTCCCCCTTTTTCCCCCCTTTTTCCCCCCTTTTTCCCCCCTTTCCCCCCCTTTCCCCCTTTTTCCCCCCTTTTTCCCCCCTTTTTCCCCCCTTTCCCCCCCTTTCCCCCTCTTTTTCCCCTCTTTTTCCCCTCTTTTCCCCTTTCTCCTCTTTTTTCCTTCCCTTTTTCCCTTTCCCTTCCCTTTTTCCCTTTCACTTTTCTCCATTTTCCCTCTTTTCCCTCTTTTTTCTTCCTTCTCTTTTCCCCCTTGTTTCCTTCTTTCCCCCCCTTTTCCCCTTCCTTTTTCCCTTCCCTTTTTCCCATCTTCCCCTCTTTTTTCCTCTTTTTTCCCCTTTTCCTCCCTTTTTTCTCCCCTTTTTTCTCGTTTCTGCCCCTTTTTTCTCCCCTTTTCCATTATTCCCCCTTTTCCCTTTTTTTGCTTTTTCCCTTTTTTTGCTTTTTTCCCTTTTTTCCTTTTTCCTCTTTTTCCCCTTTTTCCCCTTTTTCCCTTTTTCCCTTTTTCCCTTTTCCCCTTTTTCCCCTTTTTCCCTTTTTTCCCCTTTTTCCCTTTTCCCCCTTTTTTCCTTTATTTCCCTTTTCCCCCCTTTTCCCTTCCCCCCCTTTTTTCTCCCTTTTTCTCCCCTTTTCCCCCCCTCTTTTTCCCTTTTTCCCTTTCCCCCTTTTCCCCCTTTTCCCCCCTTTTCCCCCCTTTTCCCCTTTTTCCCCCTTTTTCCCCTTTTTCCCCTTTTTCCCCCTTTTTCCCCCTTTTTCTCCCTTTTTCTCCCTTTTTCTCCCTTTTTCTCCCTTTTTCTCCCTTTTTCCCCCTTTTTCCCTCTTTTTCCCTCTTTTTCCCTCTTTTTCTCTCTTTTTCCCTCTTTTTCCCTCTTTTTCCCTCTTTTTCCCCCCTTTTCCCCCCTTTTCCCCCCTTTTCCCCCCTTTTCCCCCCTTTTCCCCCCCTTTCCCCCTATTTCCCCCCCTTTTCTCCCCCTTTTCCCCCCTTTATTCTCCCCTTTTTTCCCCCTTTTTCCCCCCCCTTTTTTCCCCCTTTTTCTCCCCCTTCTTTCCCCCATCTTTCCCCCTTTCCCCCCCTTTTTCCCCCTTTTTCTCCCCCTTTTTCCCCCTTTTTCTCCCCCTTTTTCCCCCTTTTTCCCCCTTTTTCCCCCTTTTTCCCCCCTTTTCCCCCCTTTTTCTCCCCCTTTTTTCCCCTTTTTTCCCCTTTTCCCCCTTTTTCCCCCTTTTTCCCCCTTTTTCCCCCCTTTTTCCCCCCTTTTCCCCCCTTTTCTCCCCCTTTTTTCCCCTTTTTTCCCCTTTTCCCCCTTTTTCCCCCCTTTTCCCCCCTTTTCCCCCCTTTTTCTCCCCCTTTTTTCCCCTTTTTTCCCCTTTTTCCCCTTTTTTCCCCCTTTTTCTCCCCCTTTTTTCCCCCTTTTTCCCCCTTTCCCCCCTTTATTCCCTCCCCACTCTCACCCTCTCCACCACCTCCCCAAACCCCCCCCCCCCCCCCCATTTACCAACCTCCACCTCCGCCCTTTTCCCACACCACAAAACCCCGCGGAATTCCGGGAATTCCGGGAAATCTGGGAATTCCGGCGCTCCCAGGCCTACCTGGAGATGAACTACAAGGAGGCCGTGATGGCCGCCGTCAAATTCGGGGAGACGGCGCCGGTGCTGCTCAACGGGAAACGGATCCGGATCAGCGTCGCCGAGAGACCCCGAGCGGGATCCGGGCAGGTGGGAACGGGAACGGGAACGGGAACGGGAACGGGGGTGGGAAATGGGGGTGGGAAATGGGGGTGGGGATGGGAAATGGGAAATGGGGATGGGAATGGGGATGGGAAATGGGGATGGGGAATGGGAATGGGGATGGGAATGGGGAATGGGAAATGGGGATGGGAATGGGGATGGGAAATGGGAATGGGAATGGGGGTGGGAAATGGGGATGGGAAATGGGAATGGGGATGGGAAATGGGGATGGGAATGGGGGTGGGAAATGGGGATGGGAAATGGGAATGGGAATGGGAACGGGGGTGGGAAATGGGGATGGGAAATGGGAATGGGGATGGGAATGGGGATGGGGGTGGGAAATGGGGATGGGGATGGGGAATAGGGACGGGAATGGGAACAGGAACGCGGCTCTGGAGAGTGGGAATGGCAGCCTGGGAATGGGAATGGGAACGGGAATGGGGATGGGAATGGGGAGTGGGAGAGTGGGAATGGGAATGGGAACGAGAATGGGAGTGGGAACAGGAATGGGAACGGGAATGGGAATGGGAACAGGAATGGGGATTGGGAGTGGGAACGAGAGTGGGGAATGGGAACGGGGATGGGGATGGGAATGGGGATGGGGGTGGGAGTGGGGATGGGGATGGGAATAGGGATGGGGATGGGAATGGGAATGGGGATGGGGATGGGAATGGGGATGGGAAATGGGGATGGGAAAGGGGATGGGAAATGGGGATGGGGATGGGAAATGGGAACAGGAACGGGAATGGGAATGGGAATGGGAACGGGGGTGGGAAATGGGAATGGGGATGGGAAATGGAGATGGGAAATGGGGGTGGGGATGGGGATGGGAGTGGGAATGGGATTGGGAATGGAGAGAGGGATGGAGTGGGAGAGTGGGAATGGGAATGGGAGTGGGAACAGGAATGGGGATGGGGATGGGGGATGGGGGTGGGGATGGGAATGGGAAATGGGGATGGGGACAGGGACAGGGAATAGGGACGGGAATGGGAACAGGAACGCGGCTCTGGAGAGTGGGAATGGCAGCCTGGGAATGGGAATGGGGATGGGGATGGAAGTGGGGATGGGAGTGGGAGAATGGGAATGGGAACGAGAATGGGAGTGGGAACAGGAATGGGAACGGGGATGGGAATGGGAACAGGAACAGGAATGGGGATTGGGAATGGGAACAAGAATGGGGATTGGGAGTGGGAACGAGAGTGGGGAATGGGAACGGGGATGGGGATGGGAGTGGGAATGGGAAATGGGGATGGGGATGGGAACAGGGACAGGGAATAGGGACGGGAATGGGAACAGGAACGTGGCTCTGGAGAGTAGGAATGGCAGCCTGGGAATGGGAATGGGAATGGGAATGGGGATGGGGATGGGAATGGGGATGGAAGTGGGGATGGGAGTGGGAATGGGAATGGGAATGGAGAGAGGGATGGAGTGGGAGAGTGGGAACGGGAATAGGGATGGGGAATGGGAATGGGAACAGGAATGGGAACGGGAACAGGAATGGGAACGGGAATGGGGATGGGAATGGGAGTGGGAATGGGAATGGGAACGGGGATGGGAATGGAAATGGGGATGGGAAATGGGAATGGGAGTGGGAACGGGAGTGGGAGTGGGAATGGGAGTGGGGATGGGGATGGGAACAGGAATGGGAATGGGGAGTGGGAGTGGGAGCGGGAATGGGAGCCACAGAGAGAGGGAATGGGAATGGGAGAGTGGGAACGGGAATGGAGAATGGGGATGGGAGTGGGGATGGGAACAGGAACAGGAACGGGAACGGGAACGGGGATGGGGATTGGGAGTGGGAATGGGAACGGGGAACAGGAACAGGAGTGGGAATGGGAACGGGAATGGGGCTCTGGAGAGTGGGAATGGGAACAGGAACAGGAACAGGAATGGGAATGGGAATGGAAACGGGAATGGGGACAGGAACGAGAATGGGGACGGGAATGGGGAATGGGAATGGGAACAGGAATGGGAACGGGGATGGGAATGGGAACAGGAATGGGAACGGGAATGGGAATGGGAATGGGAACGGGAATGGGAACGGGAATGGGAACGGGGATGGGAATGGGAACAGGAATGGGGACGGGAACGGGAATGGGAACGGGGACGGGAATGGGAACAGGAATGGGAACGGGAACGGGAATGGGGACGGGAATGGGAATGGGGATGGGAACAGGAATGGGAATGGGGACGGGAACGGGAATGGGAACGGGAATGGGAACGGGAATGGGAACAGGAATGGGAACGGGAACGGGAATGGGAACAGGAATGGGAACGGGAATGGGAACGGGAACGGGAACGGGAACAGGAATGGGAACGGGAATGGGAACGGGAATGGGAACGGGAACAGGAATGGGAACAGGAATGGGAACGGGAATGGGAACGGGGACGGGAATGGGAATGGGAACGGGAACGCGGCTCTGGAGAGTGGGAATGGGAGCTGGGGATGGGGATGGGGATGGCAGCCTGGAGAGTTGTTATTGGCCATTATTTCCTGTTATTAGTGATGATTATTAGCAGTTATTAGTGATGATTATTAGCAGTTATTAGTGACGATTATGAACAGTTATCAATGGGTGTTAGCTGTCATTGTTGATGATTATTAGCAGTTATTAGTGATGATTATTAGCAGTTATTATTGATGATTATTGGCAGTTATTACTAATGATTATTAGTAGTTATTGTTAATGATTATGATCATTTATTAGTGATAATTAGCAGTTATTATTAGTGATTATTAACAGATATTATTAATGATTATTAGCAGTTATTATTGATGGTTAATAATTATTGGTGATTATTAGCAGTTATTAATGATTATTAGCAGTTATTGTTAGAGATTACTAGCAGTTATTATTAGTGATTATTAGCAGTTATTATTGATGACTATTAGCAGTTATTATTAGCCATTATTAGGAGTTCTTATTGATGAATATTAGTGATTACCAGCAGTTATTATTAGCGATTATTAGCAGTTATTATTGATGATTATTAGCAGTCATTATTAGCGATTATTAGCTGTCATTACTAGCGATTATTAGCAGTTCTTATTGATGAATATTAGTGATTACTAGCAGTTATTATTAGCGATTATTAGCAGTTATGATTGGTGATTATTAATGATTACTAGCGGTTATTGTTAGCAATTATTAGTAGTTATAATTGATGATTATTAGCAGTCATTATTAGCGATTATTAGTTACTATTAGTGATTATTAACACTATTAGTGATTATTAGCAGTTATTAGTGATTATTAGCAGTTATTGACTATTAGCAGTTATTATTAGCGATTATTAGTTATTAGTGATTATTAGCAGTTATTATTGATGATTACTAGCAGTTATTCTTAACGATTATTAGTTATTATTAGTGATTATTAGCCGCTATTATTAGTGATTATTAGCAGTCATTATTAGCGATTATTAGCAGCTATTATTAGTGATTATTGTTATTTATTATTAGTGATTATTAGCAGCCATTATTAGTGACTACTAGCAGTCATTATTAGCGATTATTAGCAGTTATTATTATTGATTATTAGCAGTTATTAACAGCGATTATTAGCAGTCATTATTAGCCATTATTAGCAGTTATTATTAGTGATTATTAGCAGTTATTAATAGCGATTATTAGCAGTCATTATTAGCCATTATTAGCAGTTATTATTAGTGATTATTAGCAGCCATTATTAGTGACTACTAGCAGTCATTATTAGCCACTATTAGCAGTTATTATTATTGATTATTAGCAGTTATTAATAGCGATTATTAGCAGTCATTATTAGCCATTATTAGCCCTATTTCCATGCCTTTGGATATCCACCCTCTCATTCATTAACAGACTCGAAGGGCTCTCATTTAATTACCCCCGGGCTACATTAGCAATAATTAAGGGCCGTTAATGAACCGCAGGTAGGGCCGTTATTAATAATTAATGGCTGTTATTAATCATTAACCCCTCCGCAGCTGAAGAAAACGGTGAAGAAACGAGTGGCCACCCCCAAAAAGGCCCCGGCGAGCAGCAAGTGAGAGTTAATTAACGCCGGGGCGCTAATTACGGGGCCCGGCCGGGGCTGATTAATTCACGGGGGTTAATTAATGAATGGGCGTTAATTAATGAACATTTGTTGTGCTCCTGCAGGAAAGCTCCGAGCAGCGGCACCAAAGCGCCCAAAGCCCTGCCAGGTGAGGCCGGGGCTCGTTAGTCGTGATTAATTAGTAGTTATTGATTATTAGTTATTAATTATTAGTTATTAATCATTAATTATTAGTTATTAATTATTAATTCTGCATTCCATTGGCTTCCGGGATTTTTAATGGGAAATTTGGGGCTTTCCAGCGGCACCGATTCGGTTCCTTCCTCAGCTAATTAAGCGGCTCTGTTCATCAATTAACCGGCTCTATTAATTAATTAATTGGCCTAATTGATTCCAAATTTATTGCCCTCGATGGGGACTAATTTGCATTAAAATTCCTGGGCTTAATTCTTTTCTGAGCGAATTAATTGCCTTTAGTGCCTAATTTCCTTTATTAATCAATTAAGCGGCTCTATTAATCAATTAAGCGGCTCTATTAATTAATTAATTGGCCTAATTGGTTCCAAATTTATTGCCTTTGATGGGGAATAATTTGCATTAAAATTGCTGGGTTTTCACTTATTCCTGAACGAATTAATTGCCCTTATTGCTTAATTTCCTGTATTAATCAATTAAGCGGCTCTATTAATCAATTAAGCGGCTCTATTAATTAATTAATTGGCCTAATTGGTTCCAAATTTATTGCCTTCGATGGGGAATAATTTGCATTAAAATTCCTGGGCTTAATTCTTTCCTGAGCGAATTAATTGCCTTTAGTGCTTAATTGACTTTATTAATCAATTTACCGGGTGTATTAATCAATTAACCAGCTCTATTAATCAATTTACCGGGTGTATTAATCAATTAACCGGGTGTATTAATCAATTAACCGGCTCTATTAACCAATTAACTGGCTCTATTAATCAATTAACCGGCTCTATTAATCAATTAACCGGCTCTATTAATTGTATTTACCGGGTATATTAATCAATTAACCAGCTCTATTATTGAATTAACCAGATCTCTTAATCAATTAACCGGCTCTATTAACCAATTAATCAGCTCTATTAATCAATTAACTGGTTCTATTAATCAATTCACTGGCTCTATTAATCCATTAACTGCCCCATTAATCAATTAACCAGGTGTATTAATCAACTGGTTCTATTAATCCATTAACCAGCTCTATTAATTAATTAACCAGTTCTATTAATCAATTTACCGGGTGTATTAATCAATTAACCAGCTCTATTAACCAATTAACTGGCTCTATTAATCAATTAACCGGCTCTATTAATCAATTAACCAGCTCTATTAATAAATTAACAGGCTCTATTAACCAATAACTGGCTCTATTAATCAATTAATTGGCTCTATTAACCAATTAATCTGCTCTATTAATCCATTAACCAGCTCTATTAATCAATTAACCAGTTCTATTAATTAATTTACCGGCTGTATTAATCAATTCACTGGCTCTATTAATCTATTAACCAGGTGTATTAACCAATTAACTGGCTCTACTAATTAACTGGCTTTATTAATTATATTTACCGGGTGTATTAATCAATTCACTGGCACTATTAACCAATTAACTGGCTCTATTAATCAATTAACCGGCTCTATTAATCCATTTACCAGGCGTATTAATCAATTAACCGGGTGTATTAATCAATTAACTGGCTGGATTAATAATTAGCCGGCTCTATTAATCAATTAACCAGCTCTATTAATCAATTAACTGGCTTTATTAACCAATTAACCGGCTCTATTAACCAATTAATTGGCTCTATTAATCAATTAACCGGCTCTATTAACCAATTAACTGGCTCTATTAATCAATTCACTGGCACTACTAACCAATTAACTGGCACTATTAATCAATTAACCGGCTCTATTAATCAATTAACTGGATTTATTAATCAATTAACCAGCTCTAGTAACCAATTAACCGGGTTTATTAATCAATTAACCGGCTCAGTTAATTTCCCGGGTGTACTAATCAATTAACCAGTTCTATTAATCGATTAACCGGCTCTATTAATCGATTAACCGGCTCTATTCATCAACCAATTGGCCTAATTAATTAATTAATGAACTCTTCCCCTTCCTTTGGGATTCCCGGGCTGTTCGGAGCCGCTAGGGGGCGCCCTTCCCTATTCGCGGGACCTTCGGAGCCGCTAGGGGGCGCCCTTCCCGATTCGCGGGACCTTCGGAGCCGCTAGGGGGCGCCCTTCCCGATTCCCGTTTTTTTTTTCTTTTCCCGGGATTTTTCGCAGGGAAAAAGGAGAAAGGGAAGAAAACGGCGGCACCGGGAGAGAGGAAAGGAAGGAAAAGCTCCGGAGCGGCAGGTGGGGAAAAACGGGAAAGGGAGGGGAGAGGGGGAATGGGAACACTGGGAATGTGGGGGGGGGGGGGAATGGGGGAAAGAACCTCGGGAAAATGGGGAAAAATGGGGGGAAAAAATGGGGGGAAAAAATGGGGAAAGAACCATGGAAAATGGGAATGGGAACCTTGGGAAAATGGGGGGGAAATGGGAAAATGGGGGGAAAAAATGGGGAAAGAACCATGGGAAAATGGGGGGGAAACACTGGGAAAAATGGGAAAAATGGAAGAAGAACCTTGGGAAAATGGGGGGGAAATGGGAATGGGAACCTTGGGAGATGGGGGGAAAATGGGAAAAGAACCTTGGGAAAAGGGGGAAAAATGGGAAAATGGGGTGAAAAAATGGGGAAAGAACCTTGGGAAAATGGGGGGGAAATGGGAAAAAAGTTCAGGAAAATGGGGAAAAAATGGGAAAAGAACCTTGGGAAAATGGGAATGGGAACCTTGGGAAAATAGGGGGGGGGAATGGGGGAAAGAACCTTGGGAAAAGGGGGGGAAAACACTGGGAAAAATGGAAGAAGAATCTTGGGAAAATGGGGGGAAAATGGGGGGGGAAATTGGGGAAACAACCTTGGGAAAATGGGGAAAAAATGGAAAAGAACCTTGGGGAAATGGGAAAAAACTTTGGGAAAATGGGGGGGAAAATGGGGGAAAGGGAAAAAAACCTTGGGAAAACGGGAATTAAAAACCTTGGGAAAATGGGAAAAAATGGGCAATGAAAGTTGGGAGAATGGGGAAGACCTCAGGAAATGGGGGAAAACTTGGGAAAAACCCTTGGGAAAATGGGGGGAAAAGTGGGAAACTGGGAATTAAAAACTTCGGGAAAGAAACCCATGGGAAAATGGGAGAAGAAAAGTTGGGATAATGGGAAAGCTTCGGGAAGCCGGGAGGAGCCGAGAGAAGCCGAGGGGAGCCGGGGGGATCCGGGAGGAGCCGGGAGGAGCCGAGGGGAGCCGAGAGGAGCCGGGAGGAGGCGGGGGGATCCGGGAGGAGCCGGGGAGAGCCGAGGGGAGCCGGGAGGAGCCGAGGGGAGCCGGGGGGGAGCCGAGGGGAGCCGAGGGGAGCCGGGGGGGAGCCGAGGGGAGCCGAGGGGAGCCGGGAGGAGCCGAGGGGAGCCGGGGGGGAGCCGAGGGGAGCCGAGGGGAGCCGGGAGGAGCCGAGGGGAGCCGAGGGGAGCCGGGAGGAGCCGAGGGGAGCCGGGAGGAGCCGAGGGGAGCCGAGAGGAGGAGCCGGGAGGAGGCGGGGGGATCCGGGAGGAGCCGAGGGGAGGAGCCGAGGGGATCCGGGAGGAGCCGGGGGGAGCCGGGAGGAGCCGAGAGGAGCCGAGGGGAACCGGGGGGAACCGAGAGAAGCCGGGAGGAGCCGGGGGGAGGAGCCGAGGGGAGCCGGGAGGAGCCGAGGGGAGGAGCCGAGGGGAGCCAGGAGGAGCCGAGGGGGGGAGCCGAGGGGGGGATCCGGGAGGAGCCGAGGGGAGCCGGGGGGAGCCGGGAGGAGCCGGGGGGAACCGAGAGAAGCCGGGAGGAGCCGAGGGGAACCGAGAGAAGCCGGGAGGAGCCGGGGGGAACCGAGAGAAGCCGGGAGGAGCCGAGGGGAACCGAGAGAAGCCGGGAGGAGCCGAGGGGAGGAGCCGAGGGGAGCCGGGAGGAGCCGAGGGGAACTAGGGGGAACCGAGAGAAGCCGGGAGGAGCCGAGGGGATCCGGGAGGAGCCGAGAGGAGCCGAGAGGAGCCGAAGCGAGGCCGCGCTGTCTGTCCCTGCAGCCAAAGGTGCGGCCGAGGCTTCCCAAGACTCCCGCAATTCCCAAGATTCCCGCAATTCCCAAGATTCCCGCAATTCCCGGGATTGCCGAGCTGCGGCCGCGGACGGGAAGGACTCGGAGCCGCCGTCGGACGCCGGGAATTGCGCGGAGCCGGCCGGGCCAGGGCCGGATCCCGGGAGCGGCGCGGAGCCGCCCGCTGAGGCCGCGCCAGGGCCGGGTAATTCCCGAAATTCCGGCCCTTTCCAGAGGCTCTTCCAGCGCTGCCGATCCCACCCTGGGAGGGCTCCTGGGACGTGGGGATCAGGGGAAACTCCAGCAAAGGGGGTTCCCGTCTTCCCGCCGTTTTTTCCCCGTTTTCCTGTATTTTTCCCCCATTTTCCTGAGGTTTTTTTCCCCTTTTTTCCAAAGGTTTTTGCCCCATTTTCCCAAGGGTTTTCATTCCCATTTTCCCAACTTTTTCTCCCATTTTACCACTTCTTTTCCCATGTTTTCCCCCATTTTCTCAAGGTTCTTTTCCCCTTTTTTCCCCACTGTCATTTCCCATTTTCCCATTTTTCCCCATTTTCCCAAAGTTCTTAATTTCCATTTTCCCAAGGCTTTTTCCCAATTTTTTCCCATTTTTCTCAACTATTTTCCCCCATTTTCCCAAGATTTTTTTCCGCAATTTTTCCCCCATTTCCCTGTTTTTTCCCCCATTTTCCTAAGGTTTTTTCCCAAAATTTCCCCCCATTTCCCTGAGATTTTTTCTCACTTTCCCATGGTTTTTTCCCCATTTTCCCAAGGTTTTTTTCCCCATTTTCCCAAGGTTTTTTTCCCACAGTTTTTCCCCCCTTTTCCCAATTTTTCCCCCATTTTCCCACCTTTTTCCCCTTTTTCCCAAGGTTTTTTCCCCCATTTCCCCCCCCTTTTCCCACCTTTTTTCCCCATCTTCCCATTTTCCCCCCTTTTCCCGTGTTTTTCCCCATTTTCCCAAGGTTTTTTTCCCCATTTTCTGAAGGCTTTCCCCCCTTTTCCCAATATTTCCCCCCTTTTCCCCATGTTTTTCCCTATTTTCCCACATTTTTTTCTGATTTTCTGAAGGTTTCCCCCCCCCTTTTCCCACAACTTTTCCCCCCTTTTCCCAATTTTTCCCCATTTTCCCCATTTTCCCACATTCTCCCCATTTTCCCAAGGTTTTTCCCCATTTTCCCAATATTTTCCCTTTTCCCATGTTTTTCCCCATTTTCCCAAGGTTTTTTTCCCCACAGTTTTTCCCCCCTTTTCCCAATTTTTCCCCCATTTTCCCCCCCTTTTCCCACCTTTTTTCCCCATCTTCCCGTTTTCCCCCCTTTTTCGCGGTATTTTCCCCCTTCTTCCCAATTTTTCCCCATTTTCCCAAGGTTTTTCCCCTCTTTTTCCCAATTTTTTTCCCATTTTTCTCAACTTTTTTTTCCCCCTTTTCCCAATTTTTTCCCCCTTTTTCCCATGGCTTTCCCCATTTTCTGAAGGTTTTTCCCCCCTTTTCCCACAATTTCTCCCCCCTTTTCCCACAATTTTTCCCCCTTTTTCCCAATTTTTCCCCATTTTCCCACCTTTTTCCCTATTTTCCCAAGGTTTTTTTCCCTATTTTCTGAAGGTTTTTCCCCCCTTTTCCCAATTTTTCTCCATTTTCCCAAGGTTTTTCCCCCCTTTTCCCAGTGTTTTCCCCCTTTTCCCCATGTTTTTCCCCATTTTCCCATTTTTCCCCCCTTTTCCCAATTTTTCCCCATTTTCCCACCTTTTTCCCCATTTTCCCAAGGTTTTTCCCCCCTTTTCCCAATATTTTCCCCCTTTTCCCCATGTTTTTCCCCCATTTTCCCAAGGTTTTTCCCCCTTTTCCCAATTTTCCCCCCTTTTTCACATGGTTTTTCCCCATTTTCCCAATTTTTTTCCCCCATTTTCCCAAGGTTTTCCCCCTTTTTCCCATGGCTTTCCCCATTTTCTGAAAGTTTTTCCCCCCTTTTCCCACAATTTTTCCCCTTTTTCCCAAGTTTTTTTCCCCATTTTCCCAAGTTTTTTTCCCCATTTTCCCAAGTTTTTTTCCCCATTTTCCCAAGGTTTTTCCCCATTTTCCCAATTTTTCCCCCCTTTTCCCCATGTTTTTCCCCCATTTTCCCACCTTTTACCCAAATTTCTCCCCCCTTTTCCCAATTTTTTCCCCCCTTTTCCCAATTTTTCCCCCCTTTTCCCAATTTTTTCCCCCTTTTTCCCTATTTTTCCCCCCTTTTCCCAATTTCCCTCCTTCCCCTTCCCCAGCCCCGTCCCTGCTCCATTCCCAGGCCCTTCCCCGGGATCCCGGCCCCGCAGCCCCTCCCCCAATCCCTGCGCAATTCCCGCCGTTCCCAAGGATTCACCTCCTCCTTTTCCCGCTTTTCCAGAGCCTCCGGCGCCCGCAGCGAGCGGGGAACCCCCGGATGCAGCTGCCAAGGTTGGTGGGAATTTGGGAATGGTGGGAATTTGGGAATGGTGGGAATTGTGGGAATGGTGGGAATTTGGGAATTGTGGGAATGGTGGGAATTGGGGAATGGGGGGAATGGGGGGAATTTGGGAATTGGGGAATGGTGGGAATTGTGGGAATGGTGGGAATGGTGGGAATTGGGGAATTGTGGGAATTGGGGAATTGTGGGAATTTGGGAATTGTGGGAATCGTGGGAATTGTGGGAATTGTGGGAATTGTGGGAATTGGGGAATGGTAGGAATGGTGGGAATTGGGGAATTGTGGGAATGGTGGGAATTGTGGGAATTGGGGAATTGTGGGAATGGTGGGAATTGGGGAATTGGGGGATTGTGGGAATTGGGGAATTGTGGGAATTTGGGAATTGGGGAATTGTGGGAATTGTGGGAATTTGGGAATTGGGGAATCATGGGAATTGGGGAATGGTGGGAATTTGGGAATTGGGGAATCATGGGAATTGGGGAATGGTGGGAATTTGGGAATTGGGGAATCGTGGGAATTGTGGGAATTCCGATCTTTTTCCTGGGAATAACGGCCTGTGATCCCTTGGGATGTGGAGTGTGGCTCATCCCGGAATTCCTGGGGGGTGGGGAGGGAAAAGGGGGAAGGGAAGGGAAGGGAAGGGAAGGGAAGGGAAGGGAAGGGAAGGGAAGGGAAGGGAAGGGAAGGGAAGGGAAGGGAAGGGAAAGGGGAAAAGGGAAAAGGGAAAAGGGAAAAGGGAAAAGGGAAAAGGGAAAAGGGAAGAAGGAAGGGAAAGGAAGGGAAAAGGGAAGGGTAGGAAAGGAAAAGGAAAAGAAGAGGAAAGGGAAGAGAAAAGGGAATGGGAAGGGAAGGGAAGGGAAAAGGGAAAAAGAAAGGGAAGGGAAAAGGGAAGAGGGAAGGGAAAGGGAAGGGGAGGGAAGGGGAGGGGAGGGAAGGGAAAGGGAAGGGAAAGGGGAGGGAAGGGGAGGGAAGGGGAGGGAAGGGAAGGGAAGGGAAGGGAAGGGAAGGGAAGGGAAGGGAAGGGAAGGGAAGGGAAGGGAAGGGAAGGGAAGGGAAGGGAAGGGGAAAAGGAAAGGGGAAAAGGGAAAAGGAAAGGGGAAAAGGGAAAAGGAAAGGGGAAAAGGGAAAAGGGAAAAGGGAAGAAGGAAGGGAAAGGAAGGGAAAAGGGAAGGGAAGGAAAAGGAAAAGAAGAGAAAAGGAAAGGGAAAAGAAAAGGGAATGGGAAGGGAAGGGAAAAGGGAAAAAGAAAGGGAAGGGAAAAGGGAAGAGGGAAGGGAAAGGGAAGGGAAAGGGGAGGGGAGGGAAGGGAAGGGAAGGGGAAAAAGGGAGGGAAGGGGGAAAAGGGAGGGAAAGGAAAAGGAGAAGGGAAGAGGGGGAAGGGAAGAAGAAGGGAAGGGGAGGGAAGGGATAAGGAAAAGCAAGGGGAGGGAAGGAGAGGGAAAAGGGAAAGGGAAGGAAAAGGAAAAGAAGGGAAGGAGAGGGAAAAGGGGGAAGGGAAGAGGGAAGGAAAAAGGGAAGAAGGGAAAAGGGAAGGAAAGGAAAAGGAAGGGAAGAGAAAAGGGAATGGGAAGGGAAGGGAAAAAGGAAAAAGGAAGGGAAAAGAAAAGGAAAAGGAGAGAAGGGAAAAGGGGGAAGGGAAAAGGGGAGGGGAGGGAAAAGAAGGGAAAAGGAAAAGGAAGGGAAGGAGAGGGAAAGGAAAAGGAAAAGGAAAAGGAAGGAGAGGGAAAAGGGAAAAGAAGGGAAGGGAAAAGGGAAAAAGGAAGGGAAAAGGAAAGGGAACGGGAGGGAAAAGGGAGAAGGAAAAAGGGAAGGGAAAGGAAGAGGAGAAGGGAAAAGGGGAAGGGAAAAGGAAGGGGAGGAGAGGGAAGGGAAAATGGAAAAGGGAAGGGAAAGGGAAAAGGAAGGGGAGGAGAGGGAAGGGAAAATGGAAGAGGGAAGGGAAGGGAAAAGGGAAAGGAAAAAGGAAGGGAAAAGGGAGAAAAGGAAAGGGAAAAGGGAAAGGAAGGGGAGGGAAAAGGGGGAAGGGAAAAGGGAAAAGATGGGAAAGGGAAGGGAAAAAGTAAAGGAAAGGAACGGAAAAGGGAGAAGGGAAAAGGGAAGAGGGAAGGAAGAGAAAGGGAAAAGGAAAGGAAGGGGAGGAGAGGGAAAAGGGAAATGGGAAAAGGAAAGGAAGGGGAGGAGAGGGAAAAGGGAAATGGGAAAAGGAAAGGAAGGGGAGGAGAGGGAAAAGGGAAATGGGGGAAGAGAAAAGGGAAGGAAAAGGAAAAAGAAGGGAAAGGAAAAGGAAGGGAAGGGAAAGGGAAAAGGGAGAAGGAGAAGGGAGAAGGAGAAGGGAGAAGGAGAAGGGAGAAGGAGAAGGGAGGAGCGGCTGAGGTTGCCGGGATTCTCCGGCAGGACAAGAAGGACGAGGATGAGGAGCAGGAGGAGGCGGCCGTGCTGCTGCTCTCCGACATTCCCGGGAAGGGCTGCTCCGAGGAGGAGATCCACAGCCTGGCCAGGCCCTTCGGGGGGCTGCGGGACCTGCTGCTCCTGGCCTCGCACGGCAAGGTATTCCTGGGAATGGGGCAGGGATTGCTGGGAATGGGGGAGAGGGATTGCTGGGAATGGGGAGGGATTGCTGGGAATGCAGGGGAGAGGGATTGCTGGGAATGGGGAGGGATTCCCGGGAATCCAGGGGAGAGGGATTGCTGGGAATGGGGGAGAGGGATTGCTGGGAATGGGGAGGGATTGCTGGGAATGGGGCAGGGATTGCTGGGAATCACATGGGGAAGGGATTGCTGGGAATCCAGAGGAGAGGGATTGCTGGGAATCACATGGGGGAGGGATTCCTGGGAATGCAGAGGGAAGGGATTCCTGGGAATGGGGAGGGATTCCTGGGAATGCAGGGGAGAGGGATTCCTGGGAATCACATGGGGAAGGGATTGCTGGGAATGCAGAGGGGAGGGATTCCTGGGAATGGGGAGGGATTCCTGGCAATGTGGATGGGAGGGATTGCTGGGAATGGGGAGGGATTACTGGGAATGCAGGGGAGAGGGATTCCTGGGAATGGGGAGGGATTCCTGGGAATCCAGAGGGAAGGGATTCCTGGGAATCCAGGGGAGAGGGATTGCTGGGAATGGGGAGGGAATCCTGGGAATCCAGGGGAGAGGGAATCCTGGGAATGCAGAGGGAAGGGATTTCTGGGAATGGGGAGGGATTCCTGGGAATGGGGAGGGATTCCTGGGAATCCAGAGGGAAGGGATTCCTGGGAATCCAGGGGAGAGGGATTCCTGGGAATGGGGAGGGATTGCTGGGAATCCAGGGGAGAGGGATTCCTGGGAATGCAGAGGGGAGGGATTGCTGGGAATGGGGAGGGATTCCTGGGGATCCAGGGAGCGATTCCTGGGAATCCAGAGGGGAGGGATTGCTGGGAATCCAGAGGGGAGGGATTCCTGGGAATGCGGGGGAGGGATTCCTGGGAATGCAGTGGGGGGATTCCTGGGAATGCAAGGGAGGGATTCCTGGGGATCCAGGGAGGGATTCCTGGGAATCCAGAGGGGAGGGATTGCTAGGAATCCAGGGGAGAGGGATTCCTGGGAATGCAGGGAGGGATTGCTGGGAATGGGGAGGGATTGCTGGGAATACAGGGGGAAGGGATTCCTGGGAATCCAGAGGGGAGGGATTGCTGGGAATGGGGAAGGATTGCTGGGAATCCAGGGGAGAGGGATTGCTGGGAATGGGGAGGGATTCCTGGGGATCCAGGGGAGCGGGATTCCTGGGAATGCAGGGAGGGATTGCTGGGAATACAGGGGGAAGGGATTCCTGGGAATCCAGAGGGGAGGGATTGCTGGGAATGGGGAGGGATTCCTGGGAATGCAGGGGAGGGATTGCTGGGAATGGGGAGGGATTCCTGGGGATCCAGGGGAGAGGGATTCCTGGGAATGGGGAGGGATTCCCGGGAATCCGGAGGGATTCCTGGGAATCCAGAGGGGAGGGATTGCTGGGAATGGGGGAGGGATTGCTGGGAATGGGGAGGGATTGTTGGGAATCCAGGGGAGAGGGATTGCTGGGAATCCAGGGGAGGGATTCCTGGGAATGTGGGGGAGAGGGATTCCTGGGAATCCGGGGGAGAGATTCCTGAGAATGGGGAGGGATTCCTGGGAATCGGGAGGAGAGATCCCAGGAATCGGGAGGGGAAGGTATTCCCGGGAATCCAGAGAGGAAGGTGTTCCTGGGAATTGGGAGAGAAGGGATTCTCGGGAATCAGGAGGGGAGATCCTGGGAATCCAGAGGGGAAGCTATTCCTGGGAATGGGGAGGGGGAGATCCCGGGGAGAAATCCCAGGTTTCTGGGAATCCTATGGATAAATCCTGGGTTTTGGGGGGATTCCTTGGAAAATGCCCAATTTTGAGGGGGAATTTCTTTAAAAAATCCCAATTTTTGTGGGGGAATCCCTTGGAAAATTCCAAATTTTTGGAGGGAATTCTTTGGAAAATTCCAAATTTTTGGAGGGAATTCTTTGGAAAATTCCTGGGGTTTGGGGGGATTCCTTGGAACATTCCCAGGTTTGGGGGGATTCCTTGGATAAATCCCAATTTTGGGGGGAATTCCTTGGAGAAATTCTGGTTTTTGAGGAGATCCCGAGGAGAAATCCCGGGTGTGGGGGGGAATTCTTTGGATAATTCCCAATTTTTGGAGGGAATTCCTTTGAAAATTCCAAATTTTTGGAGGGAATTCTTTGGAAGATTCCCGGGTTTTGGGGGGATTCCTTGGAAAAATCCTGGGTTTGGGGGGGAATTCCTTGGATAATTCCCAAGTTTTGGAGGGAATTCCTTGGAAAATTCCCGGGTTTTGGGAGGATTCCTTGGATAAATCCCAGTTTTCTGGGAATCCCATGAATAAATCCCAATTTTCGGAGAGAATTCTTTGGAAAATTCCCGATTTTGAGGGGGAATTCCTTTAAAAAATCCCAATTTTGGGGGGGGAATTCCTTGGAAAATTCCCAGGTTTTTCAGGAGATTCCGTGGAGAAATCTTGGTTTTCTGGGAACCCCATGAAAAAATGCTGATTTTTGGAGGAATTCCTTGGAGAATTCCCAGGTTTTGGGAGGAATTCTTTGGAAAATTCCCAATTTTTGAGGAGATCCCTTGGAGAAATCCTGGTTTTCTGGGGAATTCCTTGGAAAATTCCTGATTTTCTTGAGAATCCCTTGGATAAATCCCATTTTTTGGAGGAATTCCTTGGAAAAATCCCAATTTCTTGGGAATTCCTTGGATCATTCCTGGTTTTCTTGGGGAATCCCCAGGATAAATCCCAGTTTTTTGAGGAATCTCCTGGATAAATCCCGAATTTCTTGGGGAATCCCTCACCTTGATCCTGATTTTCTTGGCAATTCCTTGGATCAATCCCAATTTTTGGAGGAATTGCTTGGAAAAATCCTGATTTTCTTGGGAGATTCCTTGGATCATTCCTGATTTTCTTGGGAATCCCTTGGAGAAATCCCATTTTCTTGGGAATTTCTTGCCCAGATCCCAATTTTCCTGAGAATCCCCTGGATAAATCCCGATTTTTGGGGGAATTCCTTGGGCAAATCCTGATTTTCTGGGAATCCCTCACCTCGATCCCACGCTCCTGGGAATCCCCTGGATAAATCCCATTTTCCTGGGAATCCCTTGCCCAGATCCCAATTTTCTTGGGGAATCTCCTGGATAAATCCCATTTTTCTGAGGAATCCCTCACCTCGATCCCATTTTCCTGGGGATCCCTCCCCTTGCTCTGCTCTCCGGGGATCCCGGCCCATTCCCTCTCTCCCATTCCCATTCCCATTCCCATTCCCATTCCCATTCTCTCTCTCCCATTCCCATTCTCATTCCCACATTCCCATTTCCTCCCTCCATGACTCCCATTCCCACTCCCATTCCCTCTCTCCATGGTTCCCATTCCCATTCCCACTCTCCCATCCCCTCTCTCCCATTCCCACATTCCCATTCCCTCTCTCCATTCCCATTCCCACATTCCTGCTCCCATTCCCCTCTCTCCATGGCTCCCAATTCCCTTTCTCCCATTCCCATTCCCATTCCCCCATTCCCATTCCCACTCTCCCATTCCCATGGCTCCCATTCCCATTCCCACTCTCCCACTCCCATTCCCACTCTCCATGGCTCCCATTCCCTCTCTCCCATTCCCATTCCCTCCCTCCATGGCTCCTATTCCCATTCCCATGCCTCCCATTCCCGTTCCCATTCCCTGTTTCTATGGTTCCCATTCCCATTCCCACTCTCCCATTCCCTCTCTCCATGGCTCCCATTCCCATTCCCACTCTCCCATTCCCATTCCCACGTTCCTATTCCCATTCCCACTCTCCCATTCCCATTCCCACTCTCCCATTCCCATTCCCACTCTCCGTGGCTCCCATTCCCATTCCCTTTCCCACTCTCCCATTCCCATGGTTCCCATTCCCATTCCCTCTCTCCCATTCCCATTCACTCCCTCCATGCCTCCCATTCCCATTCCCATGGCTCCCATTCCCATTCCCTGTCTCCATGGCTCCCATTCCCACGGCTCCCATTCCCACTGTCCTATTCCCATGGCTCCCATTCCCATTCCTATTCCCACTCTCCATGGCTCCCATTCCCATGGTTCCCATGGTTCCCATTCCCTCTCTCCCATTCCCACTCTCCCATTCCCGTCATTCCCATTCACATTCCCACTCCCACTCTCCCCATTCCCATTCCCACTCTCCCATTCCCATTCCCTTTCTCCCATTCCCCCATTCCCACTCCCATTCCCTTTCTCCATTCCCATTCCAACTCCCCCATTCCCATTCCTTCTCTCCCATTCCCATTCCCACTCTCCATGGCTCCCATTCCCACTTTCCCATTCCCGTTCTCACTCCCATGCCCTCTCTCCCATTCCCATTCCCATTCCCACTCTCCCATTCCCATGGCTCCCATTCCCATTCCCACTCTCCCATTCCCATTCCCACCCCCACTCCCATCCCCACCCCCTCCCTCCATCGCTCCCATTCCCACTCCTCCATTCCCATTCCCCTTTTCCATTCCCATTCCCACTCTCCCATTCCCATTCCCTGTCTCCATGGCTCCCATTCCCACTGTCCCATTCCCACTCTCCCATTCTCTCTCTCCCATTCCCATTCCCGTTCCCATTCTCCCATTCCCACTCTCCCACGGTTCCCACTCTCCCATTCCCATTCCCACTCTCCCATCCCCATTCCCAGTCTCCATGGCTCCCATTCCCACTGTCCCATTCCCTCTCTCCCATTCCCATTCCCTTTCTCCCATTCCCACTCTTCCATTCCCACTCTCCCATTCCCATTCCCATTCCCAGTCTCCATGGCTCCCATTCCCACTGTCCCATTCCCATTCCCTCTCTCCCATTCCCTCTCTCCCATTCCCACTCTCCCATCCCCATTCCCACTCTCCCGTTCCCTCTCTCCCATCCCCATTCCCAGTCTCCATGGCTCCCATTCCCATTCTCCCAATCCCCATTCCCATTCCCCATGGCTCCCATTCCCACTCTCCCATTCCCTCTCTCCCATCCCCATTCCCATTCCCCCTGGCTCCCATTCCCACTCTCCCATTCCCACTCTCCCATTCCCCATGGCTCCCATTCCCACTCTCCCATTCCCTCTCTCCCATCCGCATTCCCAGTCTCCATGCCCCCATTCCCACTCTCCCATTCCCACTCTTCCATGGTTCCCACTCTCCCATTCCCACTCTCCCAATCCCCATTCCCATTCCCCATGGCTCCCATTCCCACTCTCCCATTCCCTCTCTCCCATTCCCACTCTCCCATTCCCATTCCCAGTCTCCATGGCTCCCATTCCCACTCTCCCATTCCCATTCCCACTCTCCCGTTCCCACTCTCCCGTTCCCACTCTCCCATTCCCACTCTCCCATTCCCTCTCTCCCATTCCCTCTCTCCCATCCCCATTCCCATTCCCTCTCTCCCATTCCCTCTCTCCCATTCCCACTCTCCCATTCCCATTCCCACTCTCCCGTTCCCTCTCTCCCATCCCCATTCCCAGTCTCCATGGCTCCCATTCCCACTCTCCCAATCCCCATTCCCATTCCCCATGGCTCCCATTCCCACTCTCCCATTCCCTCTCTCCCATTCCCTCTCTCCCATTCCCATTCCCATTCTCCATGGCTCCCATTCCCACTCTCCCATTCCCACTGTCCCATTCCCATTCCCACTCTCCCATTCCCACTCTCCCATTCCCTCTCTCCCATCGCCATTCCCAGTCTCCCTGGCTCCCATTCCCACTCTCCCATTCCCTCTCTCCCATCCCCATTCCCATTCCCCCTGGCTCCCATTCCCACTCTCCCATTCCGTGTCTCCCCCAGGCGTTCCTGGAGACGAGCCGCAGCGGGGCCGAGGCGCTGCTGCGCTTCCACGGCTGCTTCCCGATGTTCCTGGGCGGGAAGCGGCTCCGCCTGCAGCCGCAGCCGCAGCTCCGCTCGCTGCGGGACCCGGTGAGGGCAGCCCGGGAACGCCGCGGGAATGCCGGGAATGCCGCGGGAATTCTGGGAATGCCGGGAGTGCCACGGGAATTCTGGGAATGTCGGGAGTGCCTCGGGAATGCTGGGAACGCCGCGGGAATTCTGGGAATGCCGCGGGAATTCTGGGAATGCTGGGAGTGCCTCGGGAATGCTGGGAACGCCGCGGGAATTCTGGGAATGCCGGGAGTGCCACGGGAATTCTGGGAATGTCGGGAGTGCCTCGGGAATGCTGGGAACGCCGCAGGAATTCTGGGAATGCCGCGGGAATTCTGGGAATGCTGGGAGTGCCTCGGGAATGCCAGGAGTGCCTCGGGAATTCTGGGAATGCCGGGAATGCCTTGGGAATGCTGGGAGTGCCTCGGGAATGGGGAGGTCCGGGAATGTCTTGGGAGTGGGGAATTCCGGGAATGAGGAGATCTGGGAATGCCTTGGGAATGCCGGGAATGGCTTGGGAATTCTGGGAGTGCCTTGGGAATGGGGAGATCTGGGAATGCCTTGGGAATTCCAGGAATGCCTCGGGAATTCTGGGAATGCCTTGGGAATGGGGAAATCCGGGAATCCTTTGGGAGTGGGGAGATCTGGGAATCCTTTGGGAATTGCCAGGAATCCCTTGGGAATGGGGAATTCCAGGAATGCCTTGGGAATGGGGAAATCTGGGAATCCTTTGGGAGTGGGGAAATCCAGGAATTCCGTGGAATGGGGAGATCCGGGAATGCCTTGGGAATGGGAAATCTGGGAATCCTTTGGGAGTGGGGAGATCTGGGAATGCCTTGGGAGTGGGGAAATTTGGGAATTCCTTGGGAATGGGGAAATCCTCAATTGCCATTTCAGCACTCAGCAGCTGCAATTCCTTGGGAGTGGGGAGATCTGGGAATGCCTTGGGAATGGGGAATTCCCGGAATGCCTTGGGAATGGGGAATTCCAGGAATTCCATGGGAATGGGGAATTCCAGGAATGCCTTGGGAATGGGGAAATCTGGGAATCCTTTGGGAGTGGGGAGATCTGGGAATTCCTTGGGAGTGGGGAGATCTGGGAATTCCATGGGAATGGGGAAATCTGGGAATGCCTTGGGAATGGGGAATTCCAGGAATCCCTTGGGAATTGGGAATTGCCAGGAATCCCTTGGGAATGGGGAATTCCAGGAATCCCTTGGGAATGGGGAATTGCCAGGAATCCTTTGGGAATGGGGAATTCCAGGAATTCCTTGGAAATGGGGAATTCCAGGAATCCCTTGGGAATGGGGAAATCCGGGAATGCCTTGGGAATGGGGAAATCCTCAATTGCCCTTTCAGCACTCAGCGGCTGCAATTCCAGCTGCAATCCAGCTTATTCCTCATTAAAGGAAGGGATTTTCACCTCCCTGCTTAAGGACCCCTTAACGCTGATCGTTAATTATCGCTCGCGTTCGTTAGCGACGCGATTCATCGTTAATTAACCTTCGGCCCCTCCGAGGCTGCAATTCCAGCTGCAATCCCGTTTTTCTCCCGTTGCAGGAGGCCGTTTTCACCTCCCTCATTAAGGATTCCGATCCCAAGGTGAGCTGCGGTGCCGCATTCCCGGGAATTCTCCCCGCCGCAACTTTGGGAACGAGCGGCCAAAGCGGCGGGATCCCCTTGGAATTCCTGGCAATTCCAGCTGCTCCCTGCCCACGTCCACACCCAAAATCCCACCTGGCTCCCGGGGCAATTCCGGGAATCTCCCGCTGCCCTTGGATCCCTCTGGAATTCCGGGCTATTTTCCAGCGTTTTCCTGATGTTCCCTGGGGCTTTTCTCCCTAAAAAAAGCTGTTAAAGAATCCCGGGAATGGGGGATTGGGCTCTGTTCCCATTCAAAATTCCCATCTTGGGTGTGGATAGATCCTATTTTTCCCCCTTTTTCCCCTTTTTCCCTTTCTCTTTTCCCATTCTTTCCCTCTTTTTTCCCCCCTTTCTTCCCTCCCTGTTCTCCTTCCATTCCCTTCTCCCTTTTTCCCATTTTTCCCCCTTTTTCCCCCTTTTCCCCCTTTTTCCCCCTTTTTCCCCCTTTTTCCCCCTTTTTCCCCCTTTTTCCCCCTTTTTCCCCCTTTTCCCCCCTTCCCCCTTTTTCCCCTTTTTTTCTCCCCTTTTCCCCCTTCTTTCCCATTTTCCCCCTCTTTTTCCCCCCCATTTTCCTCCTTCCCCCTTTTTTTCCCTTTTCCCCCTTTCCCCCCTTTTTTCCCTCTTTTTCCCCCCTTTTTCCCCCTTTTTTTCCCTTTTCCCCCTTTTTTTCCTTTTTCCCCCTTCTTTCCCCCTGTTTCCCCCTATTTCCCCGTTTCTCCCTTTTCCCCCATTTTCCCCCTTTTCTTCCTTTTCTTCCCCTTTTTTCCCCCTTTTGTCCCTTTCTCCTCCTTTTTCCTCCCCTTCTTTCCTCCTTTTTTTTCTCCCTTTTTACCCCCTTCTCTCCCATTTTACCCCCTTTTTTTCCCCCTTTTTGCCCTCTTCTTGCCCCCTTTCCCCCCCCCTTTTTTCCCCCTTTTCCCCCTTGTTTTTCCCCTTTTCTTCCCCTTTTCTTCCCCTTTTTTTCCCCTTTTCTTCCCCTTTTTCCCCCTTTTATCCCCTCTTTTCCCCCCCTTTTTTCCCCTCTTTTTCCCCTCTTTTCCCCCCCTTTTTTCCCTCTTCCCCCCCTTTTTCCCCCCATTTTTTCCCTCTTTTTCCCCCTTTTTTCCCTCTTCCCCCCCCCCTTTTTTCCCCTCTTTTCCCCCCTTTTTTCCCTCTTTTCCCCCCTTTTTCCCCCCCCTTCTTCCCCCCCTTTTTCCCCCCTTTTTCCCCCCATTTTTTCCCTCTTTTTCCCCCCTTTTTTCTCTCTTCCCCCCCCTTTTTTCCCCCCCTTTTCCCCCTTGTTTTTCCCCTTTTCTTCCCCTTTTCTTCCCCTTTTTTTCCCCTTTTCTTCCCCTTTTTTCCCCCTTTTATCCCCTCTTTTCCCCCCCTTTTTTCCCCTCTTTTCCCCCCCTTTTTTCCCCCCCTTTTTTCCCCCCTTTTTCCCCCCTTTTTTCCCTCTTTTTTTCCCCTTTTTTCCCTCTTTTCCCCCCTTTTTTCCCTCTTTTTCCCCCCTTTTTTCCCTCTTCCCCCCCTTTTTTCCCCCCTTTTTCCCCCTTTATCCCCTTTTTTCCCCATTTATCCCCCCTTTTTCCCCCTTTTATCCCCCTTTATCCCCATTTTCCCCCCCTTTTCCCCCTTTTATCCCCCTTTCCCCTCCCGATCCCGGCTGTTCCCGTTGCAGGTGGACACGGCGAGCATCCGGCAGCACTTTGTGCACCTGGGCAACCTCCCGGCCGGGGGCTACCGGGAGCTGGAGGTTCTGTGCGTGGGGCTGCGCTTCGGCAAAGTGGATCACTACATGGTGCTGCGCCGGCACCACCGGGTACGGCCCGCGCCCCACCGCCGGGAGCCATGGAGTTCTGCCTTAAATCCGGGCAGTTCCGCCTTAAATCCGTGGAGTTCTGCCTGGGATCCGGGCAGTTCCACCTTAAATCTGGGAAATTCTGGCTGGGATCCGGGCAGTTCCGCCTTAAATCCATGGAGTTCTGCCTGGGATCCGGGCAGTTCCACCTTAAATCCATGGAGTTCTGGCTGGGATCCGGGCAGTTCCACCTTAAATCCATGGAGTTCTGCCTGGGATCCGGGCAGTTCCACCTTAAATCCATGGAGTTCTGACTGGGATCTGGGCAGTTCCGCCTTAAATCCGTGGAGTTCTGGCTGGGATCCGGGCCGTTCCACCTTAAATCTGGGAAATTCTGGCTGGGATCCGGGCAGTTCCGCCTTAAATCCGGGCAATTCCACCTGGGATCCAGGCAATTCCACCTTAAATCCGTGGAGTTCTGCCTGGGATCCGGGCAGTTCCACCTTAAATCCGGGCAATTCCGGCTGGGATCCAGGCAATTCTGCCTTAAATCCATGGAGTTCTACCTTAAATCTGTGCGATTCCAGCTGGGATCCATGGAGTTCTGGCTGGGATCCGGGCAGTTCCGCCTTAAATCCATGGAGTTCTGCCTGGGATCCGGGCAGTTCCGCCTTAAATCCATGGAGTTCTGGCTGGGATCTGGGCAGTTCCGCCTTAAATCCATGGAGTTCTGGCTGGGATCCAGGCAGTTCCACCTTAAATCCGGGCAATTCCACCTGGGATCCGGGCAGTTCCACCTTAAATCCGTGGAGTTCTGCCTGGGATCCGGGCAGTTCCACCTTAAATCCGTGGAGTTCTGCCTGGGATCCGGGCAGTTCCACCTTAAATCTGTGGAGTTCTGCCTGGGATCCGGGCAGTTCCACCTTAAATCCGTGGAGTTCTGGCTGGGATCCAGGCAGTTCCACCTTAAATCCATGGAGTTCTGCCTGGGATCCGGGCAGTTCCACCTTAAATCCATGAAGTTCTGGCTGGGATCCGGGCAATTCCACCTTAAATCCATGGAGTTCTGCCTGGGATCCAGGCAGTTCCACCTTAAATCTGTGGAGTTCTGCCTGGGATCTGGGCAGTTCCGCCTTAAATCCATGGAGTTCTGGCTGGGATCCAGGCAGTTCCGCCTTAAATCCATGGAGTTCTGCCTGGGATCCGGGCAGTTCCACCTTAAATCCGTGGAGTTCTGCCTGGGATGTGGGCAGTTCCACCTTAAATCCATGGAGTTCTGGCTGGGATCTGGGCAGTTCCGCCTTAAATCCATGGAGTTCTGCCTGGGATCTGGGCAGTTCCGCCTTAAATCCATGGAGTTCTGGCTGGGATCTGGGCAGTTCCGCCTTAAATCCATGGAGTTCTGTCTGGGATCCGGGCAGTTCCACCTTAAATCCATGGAGTTCTGGCTGGGATCCGGGCAGTTCCACCTTAAATCTGTGGAGTTCTGGCTGGGATCCAGGCAGTTCCACCTTAAATCCATGGAGTTCTGGCTGGGATCCGGGCAGTTCCGCCTTAAATCCATGGAGTTCTGTCTGGGATCCGGGCAATTCCACCTTAAATCCATGGAGTTCTGGCTGGGATCCGGGCAGTTCCACCTTAAATCCGGGCAATTCCTCCTGGGATCCGGGCAGTTCCACCTTAAATCCATGGAGTTCTGCCTGGGATCCAGGCAGTTCCACCTTAAATCCATGGTGTTCTGCCTGGGATCTGGGCAGTTCCGCCTTAAATCCGTGGAGTTCTGCCTGGGATCCGGGCAGTTCCGCCTTAAATCCATGGAGTTCTGCCTGGGATCCAGGCAGTTCTACCTTAAATCCATGGAGTTCTGCCTGGGATCCAGGCAGTTCCACCTTAAATCCATGGAGTTCTGGCTGGGATCCGGGCAGTTCCACCTTAAATCCGGAAAATTCCGGCTGGGATCCAGGCAATTCTGCCTTAAATCCATGGAGTTCTACCTTAAATCTGTGCGATTCCAGCTGGGATCCATGGAGTTCCGCCTGGGATCTGGGCAGTTCCGCCTTAAATCCATGGAGTTCTGGCTGGGATCCGGGCAGTTCCACCTTAAATCCATGGAGTTCTGCCTGGGATCCGGGCAGTTCCACCTTAAATCCATGGAGTTCTGGCTGGGATCTGGGCAATTCCGCCTTAAATCCATGGAGTTATGCCTGGGATCTGGGCAGTTCTGCCTTAAATCCATGGAGTTCTGGCTGGGATCTGGGCAGTTCCGCCTTAAATCCATGGAGTTCTGGCTGGGATCCGGGCAGTTCCACCTTAAATCCATGGAGTTCTGGCTGGGATCCGGGCAGTTCCACCTTAAATCCATGGAGTTCTGCCTGGGATCCGGGCAGTTCCACCTTAAATCCATGGAGTTCTGGCTGGGATCTGGGCAGTTCCACCTTAAATCTGTGGAGTTCTGCCTGGGATCCATGGAATTCCACCTTAAATCTGGGCAATTCCACCTTAAATCCGGGCAATTCCGGCTGGGATCCGTGCAATTCTACCTTAAATCCATGGAGTTCTACCTTAAATCTGTGCAGTTCCGGCTGGGATCCATGGAATTCCACCTTAAATCTGGGCAATTCCAGCTGGGATCCATGGAATTCCACCTTAAATCCGGGCAATTCTGGCTGGGATCCATGGAATTCCAGCTGGGGTCCATGGAGTTCTGCCTGGGATCCGGGCAGTTCCACCTTAAATCCATGGTGTTCTGGCTGGGATCCGGGCAGTTCCACCTTAAATCCATGGAGTTCTGCCTGGGATCCGGGCAGTTCCACCTTAAATCCATGGAGTTCTGGCTGGGATCTGGGCAATTCCGCCTTAAATCCGTGGAGTTCTGGCTGGGATCTGGGCAGTTCCACCTTAAATCCGTGGAGTTCTGGCTGGGATCCAGGCAGTTCCACCTTAAATCCGGGCAATTCCACCTGGGATCCAGGCAATTCCACCTTAAATCCGTGGAGTTCTGCCTGGGATCCGGGCAGTTCCACCTTAAATCTATGGAGTTTCGCCTGGGATCCGGGCAGTTCCACCTTAAATCCGTGGAGTTCTGGCTGGGATCTGGGCAGTTCCGCCTTAAATCCATGGAGTTCTGGCTGGGATCCGGGCAGTTCCGCCTTAAATCCATGGAGTTCCGCCTGGGATCCGGGCAGTTCCGCCTTAAATCCATGGAGTTCTGGCTGGGATCTGGGCAGTTCCGCCTTAAATCCGTGGAGTTCTGCCTGGGATCCGGGCCGTTCCACCTTAAATCTGGGAAATTCTGGCTGGGATCCGGGCAGTTCCGCCTTAAATCCGGGCAATTCCGGCTGGGATCCAGGCAATTCCACCTTAAATCCGTGGAGTTCTGCCTGGGATCCGGGCAGTTCCACCTTAAATCCATGGAGTTCTGGCTGGGATCCGGGCAGTTCCGCCTTAAATCCATGGAGTTCTGCCTGGGATCCAGGCAGTTCCACCTTAAATCCGGGCAATTCCACCTGGGATCCGGGCAATTCCACCTTAAATCCATGGAGTTCTGCCTGGGATCCGGGCAGTTCCACCTTAAATCTGTGGAGTTCTGCCTGGGATCCGGGCAGTTCCACCTTAAATCCGGGCAATTCCACCTGGGATCCGGGCAATTCCACCTTAAATCCATGGAGTTCTGGCTGGGATCTGGGCAGTTCCACCTTAAATCCGTGGAGTTCTGCCTGGGATCCGGGCAGTTCCACCTTAAATCCATGGAGTTCTGCCTGGGATCCGGGCAGTTCCACCTTAAATCCATGGAGTTCTGGCTGGGATCTGGGCAGTTCCACCTTAAATCTGTGGAGTTCTGCCTGGGATCCATGGAATTCCACCTTAAATCTGGGCAATTCCACCTTAAATCCGGGCAATTCCGGCTGGGATCCGTGCAATTCTACCTTAAATCCATGGAGTTCTACCTTAAATCTGTGCAGTTCCGGCTGGGATCCATGGAATTCCACCTTAAATCTGGGCAATTCCAGCTGGGATCCATGGAATTCCACCTTAAATCCGGGCAATTCTGGCTGGGATCCATGGAATTCCAGCTGGGGTCCATGGAGTTCTGCCTGGGATCCGGGCAGTTCCACCTTAAATCCATGGTGTTCTGGCTGGGATCCGGGCAGTTCCACCTTAAATCCATGGAGTTCTGCCTGGGATCCGGGCAGTTCCACCTTAAATCCATGGAGTTCTGGCTGGGATCTGGGCAATTCCGCCTTAAATCCGTGGAGTTCTGGCTGGGATCTGGGCAGTTCCACCTTAAATCCGTGGAGTTCTGGCTGGGATCCAGGCAGTTCCACCTTAAATCCGGGCAATTCCACCTGGGATCCAGGCAATTCCACCTTAAATCCGTGGAGTTCTGCCTGGGATCCGGGCAGTTCCACCTTAAATCTATGGAGTTTCGCCTGGGATCCGGGCAGTTCCACCTTAAATCCGTGGAGTTCTGGCTGGGATCTGGGCAGTTCCGCCTTAAATCCATGGAGTTCTGGCTGGGATCCGGGCAGTTCCGCCTTAAATCCATGGAGTTCCGCCTGGGATCCGGGCAGTTCCGCCTTAAATCCATGGAGTTCTGGCTGGGATCTGGGCAGTTCCGCCTTAAATCCGTGGAGTTCTGCCTGGGATCCGGGCCGTTCCACCTTAAATCTGGGAAATTCTGGCTGGGATCCGGGCAGTTCCGCCTTAAATCCGGGCAATTCCGGCTGGGATCCAGGCAATTCCACCTTAAATCCGTGGAGTTCTGCCTGGGATCCGGGCAGTTCCACCTTAAATCCATGGAGTTCTGGCTGGGATCCGGGCAGTTCCGCCTTAAATCCATGGAGTTCTGCCTGGGATCCAGGCAGTTCCACCTTAAATCCGGGCAATTCCACCTGGGATCCGGGCAATTCCACCTTAAATCCATGGAGTTCTGCCTGGGATCCGGGCAGTTCCACCTTAAATCTGTGGAGTTCTGCCTGGGATCCGGGCAGTTCCACCTTAAATCCGGGCAATTCCACCTGGGATCCGGGCAATTCCACCTTAAATCCATGGAGTTCTGGCTGGGATCTGGGCAGTTCCACCTTAAATCCGTGGAGTTCTGCCTGGGATCCGGGCAGTTCCACCTTAAATCCATGGAGTTCTGCCTGGGATCCGGGCAGTTCCACCTTAAATCCATGGAGTTCTGGCTGGGATCCGAGCAGTTCCACCTTAAATCCATGGAGTTCTGGCTGGGATCCGGGCAGTTCCACCTTAAATCCATGGAGTTCTGCCTGGGATCTGGGCAATTCCGCCTTAAATCCGTGGAGTTCTGCCTGGGATCCAGGCAGTTCCGCCTTAAATCCGTGGAGTTCTGGCTGGGATCCGGGCAGTTCCGCCTTAAATCCATGGAGTTCTGGCTGGGATCCGGGCAGTTCCACCTTAAATCCGGGCAATTCCACCTGGGATCCGGGCAGTTCCACCTTAAATCCATGGAGTTCTGGCTGGGATCTGGGCAGTTCCACCTTAAATCCATGGAGTTCTGGCTGGGATCCAGGCAGTTCCACCTTAAATCCATGGAGTTCTGGCTGGGATCTGGGCAGTTCCGCCTTAAATCCGTGGAGTTCTGGCTGGGATCCGGGCAGTTCCGCCTTAAATCCATGGAGTTCTGGCTGGGATCTGGGCAGTTCCGCCTTAAATCCATGGAGTTCTGCCTGGGATCCAGGCAGTTCCACCTTAAATCCGGGCAATTCCACCTGGGATCCGGGCAATTCCACCTTAAATCCGTGGAGTTCTGGCTGGGGTCCGGGCAGTTCCACCTTAAATCCGTGGAGTTCTGCCTGGGATCCGGGCAGTTCCACCTTAAATCCATGGAGTTCTGCCTGGGATCCAGGCAGTTCCACCTTAAATCCGGGCAATTCCGGCTGGGATCCATGGAATTCCAGCTGGGGTCCATGGAGTTCTGCCTGGGATCCGGGCAACTCCACCTTAAATCCATGGAGTTCTACCTTAAATCTGTGCAATTCCGGCTGGGATCCATGGAGTTCTGGCTGGGATCCGGGCAATTCCACCTTAAATCCGGGCAATTCCGGCTGGGATCCATAGAATTCTGGCCAGGATCTGTGGAGTTCTGCCTGGGATCCGTGGAATTCCAGCTGGGATCCATGGAATTCTGCCATAAATCCACAGAATTCTGCCTGGGATCCATGGAATTCTACCTTAAATCCATGGAGTTCTGCCTGGGATCTGGGCAATTCCGGCTGGGATCCATGGAATTGTACCTTAAATCCATGGAATTCCAGCTCGGACCCGTGGAATTCCACCTTAAATCCATGGAATTCTGGCTGAGATCTCTGGAATTCTGGCTGGGATCCATGCAATTCCGGCTGGGATCCATGCAATTCCACCTTAAATCCATGGAATTCTACCTTAAATCCATGGAATTCCACCTTAAATCTGTGCAATTCCGGCTGGGATCCATGGAATTCCAGCTCGGATCCATGGAATTCTACCTTAAATCCATGGAATTCCAGCTTAATTCCATGAAATTCCAGTTTAGAGCCGTGAAATTCCAGTTTAGTTCCATGGAATTCCAAATTAAATCAGTGGAATTTCAGGTCAAAGCCATGGAATTCCAGCTTAAATCCATGGAATTCCAAATTAATCCCATGAAATTCCAAATTAGATCCATGGAATTCCAGCTTAAATCCATGAAATTCCAGTATAGATCCATGAAATTCCATTTTAAATCTGTGGAATTCCAAATTAATCCCATGAAATTCCAAATTAGATCCATGGAATTCCAAATTAAATCCATGGAATTCTGAATTAAATCCACGGAATTCTACCTTAAATCCATGGAATTCCAAATTAATCCGATGAAATTCTGAATTAAATCCATGGAATTCTATTTTAAATCCTTGAAATTCCAGTTTAGATCCGTGGAATTCCACCTTAATTCTGTGGAATTCCAACTTCAATCCATGGAATTCCAGCTCAAGTCCATGGAATTCCAAATTAGATCCATGGAATTCCAAATTAGATCCATGGAGGAATTCCAATTAAATCCATGGAATTCCAAATGAATCCCATGGAATTCTGAATTAAATCCATGGAATTCCAAATTAAAGCTGTGGAATTCCAGTTTAGATCCATGGAATTCCACCTTAAATCCATGAAATTCCAAATGAATCCCATGAAATTCCAACTTAAATCCATGGAATTCTGAATTAAATCCATGGAATTCCAAATTAAAGCTATGGAATTCCAGTTTAGGTCCATGGAATTCCACTTTAATTCTGTGGAATTCCAGCTCAAATCCATGGAATTCCAAATTAGATTCATGGAATTCCAATTAAATCCATGGAATTCCTAATCAATCCCGTGGAATTCCAGTTAAATCCATGGAATTCCGAATTAATCTCACGAAATTCTGAATTAAATCCATGGAATTCCTACTTAAATCCATGGAATTCCAAATTAATCCCATTTTTCTGCTCCAAAGCACCTTTCTTTTGCGGAAAATCAGAATTTTCCTGGAAGAAACTTGAGGAAAAAAGGAATTTTGAAGGAATTTTTGTGGAATTCTCCTGGGATTGGTACCAATTTTTTGGGATGATTTGCCACCAAACCATAAAAATGGGAGGATTTCAAAATTGGAACGATCTGAAATCCCAAAAAACCATGGAAAATGTCTTTTAAATCCCAAAGAAACCATGGAAAATGATTTTAAAATAATAAAAAAAAAAAAGATGAAATGTTTTTAAAATCCCAAAATCCAAGGAAATGGTTTTTAAATCCCCCAAAAAATTAGGGAAATGCTTTTTAAATCCTAAAAAAATGAGGGGGGCGGGTTTTAAATCCCAAAAAACCAAGGAAATGTTTTTTAAATCCCAAAAAAAGAGGGGAATGGTTTTAAAATCTGAAAATAACCGAGGAAAACATTTTTAAATCCCCAAAAAACCCCGGAAAAATTGATGTTTAGGAAACAAACTGTGACATTTTCAGGTGATTTTTAACCCTTTTTATGGCTGAAAAGTGATGGGAAACAAGTGAGGGATTCCAGCAGCTTTAGGAATTCCCTGGATTTTATCCAGGAATGCAGAAATCAAGGAATGACCAGGAATTTTTTCCCTCAGGCCATCCTGCATCTGGACAGTCCCAAATCCGCCCGCTCCATGCACAGCTTCCTGCAGCAGTATCCCTATTCCATGGGGGAGCACACCCTCACCTGCTCCTTGTCCCCCTGCGGAGACATTCCTGAGGTAAAAATTCCCGATTTTTAGCCATCCGGTGGTTTTTTTGGGATAGGAAAACCTTCAGGGGTTGGGATTTGCTTCAGGGTCAGGATTTCCCTCAGGATTTGGTGTGGATGAGGCGGGAAAATGGCCATGTCCCCTCATGGAGACATTGCTGAGGTAAAAATTCCCAGTTGTTAGTCATCCGGGTTTTTTTATTGGGATAGGAAAACCTTTAGGGGTTGGATTTCCCTTAGGGTCAGGATTTCTCTCAGGGATGGATGGGATTCCCCTCAGGGATGGGATTTCCCTCAGGATTTGGTGCTGTGGGTGAGGCAGGAAAATGGCCTTGTCCCCTCACAGAGACATTCCTGAGGTAAAAATTCCCAATTTTTAGCCATCCAGTGGTTTTTTTTGAGGTAGGAAAACCTTCCTGCAAAGAGCTCAGGGCTGGGATTCCCCTCAGGGATGGGATTTCCCTCAGGATTTGGTGCTGTGGGTGAGGCGGGAAAATGGCCTTGTCCCCTCACAGAGACATTCCTGAGGTAAAAATTCCCAATTTTTAGCCATCCATTGTCTTTTTTGGGATCAGAAAACCTTCCTGCAAAGAGCTCCAGGATGGGATTTCCCTCAGGGTTGGGATTTCCCTCAGGGCTGGGATTTTCCTCAGGATTTGGTGTGGATGAGGTGGGAAAATGGCCTTGTCCCCTCATGGAGACATTGCTGAGGTAAAAATTCCCAGTTTTTAGTCATCCGGCTTTTTTTATTGGGATAGGAAAACCTTTAGGGGTTGGATTTCCCTCAGGGATGGGATTTCCCTCAGGATTTGGTGCTGTGGATGAGGCGGGAAAATGGCCTTGTCCCCTAATGGAGACATTCCTGACATTGCTGAGGTAAAAATTCCCAATTTTTAGCCATCCGGTGGTTTTTTTGGGATAGGAAAACCTTCAGGGGTTGGGATTTCCTTCAGGGTCAGGATTTCCCTCAGGATTTGGTGTGGATGAGGCGGGAAAATGGCCATGTCCCCTCATGGAGACATTGCTGAGGTAAAAATTCCTAGTTTTTAGTCATCCGGGTTTTTTTATTGGAATAGGAAAACCTTTAGGGGTTGAATTTCCCTCAGGGATGGGATTTCCCTCAGGATTTGGTGCTGTGGATGAGGCGGGAAAATGGCCTTGTCCCCTCATGGAGACATTGCTGAGGTAAAAATTCCCGGTTTTTAGTCATCCGGGGTTTTTTATTGGGATAGGAAAACCTTTAGGGGTTGGATTTCCCTTAGGGTCGGGATTTCTCTCAGGGATGGATGGGATTCCCCTCAGGGATGGGATTTCCCTCAGGATTTGGTGCTGTGGGTGAGGCGGGAAAATGGCCTTGTCCCCTCACCGAGACATTCCTGAGGTAAAAATTCCCAATTTTTAGCCATCCAGCGTTTTTTTTGGGGATAGGAAAACCTTCCTGCAAAGAGCTCTGGGATGGGATTTCTCTCAGGGCTGGGATTTTCCTCAGGGATGGGATTTCCCTCAGGATTTGGTGTGGATGAGGCGGGAAAATGGCCTTGTCCCCTCATGGAGACATTGCTGAGGTAAAAATTCCCGTTTTTTAGTCATCCGGGTTTTTTTATTGGGATAGGAAAACCTTTAGGGGTTGGATTTCCCTCAGGGATGGGATTTCCCTCAGGATTTGGTGCTGTGGATGAGGCGGGAAAATGGCCTTGTCCCCTAATGGAGACATTCCTGACATTGCTGAGGTAAAAATTCCCAATTTTTAGCCATCCGGTGGTTTTTTGGGGATAGGAAAACCTTCAGGGGTTGGGATTTCCTTCAGGGATGGGATTTCCCTCAGGATTTGGTGTGGATGAGGCAGGAAAATGGCATGTCCCCTCATGGAGACATTGCTGAGGTAAAAATTCCCAGTTTTTAGTCATCCGGGGTTTTTTATTGGGATAGGAAAACCTTTAGGGGTTGGATTTCCCTCAGGGATGGGATTTCCCTCAGGATTTGGTGCTGTGGATGAGGCGGGAAAATGGCCTTGTCCCCTAATGGAGACATTCCTGACATTCCTGAGGTAAAAATTCCCAATTTTTAGCCATCCAGTGTTTTTTTTGGGATAGGAAAACCTTCAGGGGTTGGGATTTCCTTCAGGGTCAGGATTTCCCTCAGGATTTGGTGTGGATGAGGCGGGAAAATGGCCTTTTCCCCTCATGGAGACATTGCTGAGTTAAAAATTCCCGGTTTTTAGTCATCCGGGGTTTTTTATTGGGATAGGAAAACCTTTAGGGGTTGGATTTCCCTTAGGGTCGGGATTTCTCTCAGGGATGGATGGGATTCCCCTCAGGGATGGGATTTCCCTCAGGATTTGGTGCTGTGGGTGAGGCGGGAAAATGGCCTTGTCCCCTCACAGAGACATTCCTGAGGTAAAAATTCCCAATTTTTAGCCATCCATTGTCTTTTTTGGGATTGGAAAACCTTCCTGCAAAGAGCTCCAGGATGGGATTTCCCTCAGGGGTTGGGATTTCCCTCAGGGCTGGGATTTCCCTCAGGATTTGGTGTGGATGAGGCAGGAAAATGGCCATGTCCCCTCATGGAGACATTGCTGAGGTAAAAATTCCCGGTTTTCAGTTATCCGGCTATTTTTATTGGGATAGGAAAACCTTTAGGGGTCGAGATTTCTCTCAGGGCTGGGATTTCCCTCAGGATTTGGTGCTGTGGGTGAGGCAGGAAAATGGCCTTGTCCCCTCACAGAGACATTCCTGACATTCCTGAGGTAAAAATTCCAGATTTTTAGCCTTCCAGCGTTTTTTTTGGGAGGTGGGAAAACCTTCTTGCAAAGAGCTCCGGGATGGGATTTCTTTCAGGGTTGGGATTTCCCTCAGGGCTGGGATTCCCCTCAGGGTTGGGATTTCCGCCAGCATTTGGTGCTGTGGGTGAGGCGGGAAAATGGCCTTGTTCCCTCACAGAGACATTCCTGAGGTAAAAATTCCCAATTTTTAGCCATCCAGCGGGTTTTTTTTGATAGGAAAACCTTCCTGCAAAGAGCTCAGGGATGGGATTCCCCTCAGGGCTGGGATTTCCCTCAGGGTTGGGATTTCCCTCAGGGGTTGGGATTTCCCTCAGGGGTTGGGATTCCCCTCAGGGTTGGGATTTCCTTTGGGGGTTGGGATTTCCCTCAGGGATGAGATTTCTCTCAGGATTTGATGCTGTGGATGAGGCGGGAAAACGGCTGCCAGTGTGTTGTGGGATAAATCATGGATTTGGGAATTATGGAATGGGTTGGGTGGGAAAAGATCTTCAATCCCAACAATTCCACCTCATCCGTGGGCAGGGACACCTCCCACTATCCCAGGTGGATCCAAGCCCCAGTGTCCAGCCTGGCCTTGGGCACTGCCAGGGATCCAGGGGCAGCCCCAGCTGCTCTGGCAATTCCAGCCCAGCCCCTCCCCACCCTCCCAGCCAGCAATTCCTTCCCAACATCCCAGCCCAAGCTCCCCTTTCCCACTGGGAAGCCATTCCCTGCCTCCTGGCCCTCCAGCCCTTGGCCCCAGTCCCTCTGCAGCTCTCCTGGAGCCCCTTTAGGCCCTGCAAGGGGCTCCCAGCTCTCCCTGGCTCCTTCCCTTCTCCAGGGCAACATTCCCAGCTCTCCCAGCCTGGCTCCCTGTGAATTCCATCCTGGCAGCTCCCATTCCCTGTTCCTTCCCAATTCCATGACTTTGGGATCCCATTCCCAGCTGGTTCCACGTCAGCTCCAACAAGGGAATCAATTGTTCTTTTCCTTCCATAGGGAAAAAAATGCTCCAAGTGCTTTCCCAGCTCTTCCCATCCTAAATTTGCTGAAATTCAGGATAATCCCACTTTTCCCCCTTTTTCCATCTTTTCTATCCTCACTTTGTGCCGAAGGAAAGAACCAAATCCTGAAGACTTTTCCTCAACTCTAAAAATTCCAAGGAATCCCTTCAAAAGATAATTCCCAAAATTCCTGCTGGTGAGGGAATATCCCTCAGGGATTTGTGGTGGGAGCACTGAGGTTCAAGTCCACTTTTTCAGCTTTTCCCTGGATCTGGGAGTGAGGAATTTAGGAATTGCAGTGCTCCTTTATCGCTTCAGGATTTGATTCCTGGGATTTTCCTGGAAATACCTGAATTTCAAGCCCTGAAATGCCAAAAATAAGGAAAATTCCTGGAGCAGGGAAGGAGGAATCCGGGATCATTCCATCCCACTGTCCTAGCTTTTCCCCAAAATTCCCTCTGGGCTTCAGAGTTAAAATTCCTGAGTTTATTTTTTTAAAGGGAATTCTGCTGTTGTTTCTAATCCTGATCCTTCTCCAACGAATGTAAAGTGCCTTTGGAAAAGAGATGGAAATCTCAGCATGGAATTTCGTAGGAATTCTGGATTGTGGTGCCTTTTCCGGGAGAAATTCTTTGATTTAACGCTCATTCCATGAGTTTATTCCACATAAAAGTCATGGAAAAACTGGGGTGGGGGAGGAGGTGCTGTAGGGAATGGTTGAATTTTAGGGATAGGGAGTGGGGATTATAGGGAATGGTTGGATTTTTGGGATTGGGGTTATAGGGAATGGTTGGATTTCAGGGATAGGGATTGGAGTTATAGGGAATGGTTGGATTTTAGGGATTGGGATTGGAGTTATAGGGAATGGTTGGATTTTAGGGATAGGGATGGGGTTTGTAAGGAATTGATGGATTTCAGGGATAGGGAGTGGCTGGGTTTGCAAGGAATGGTTGGATTTTAGGGATTGGGATTGGAGTTATAGGGAATGGTTGGATTTTAGGGATAGGGATTGGGGTTATAGGGAATGGTTGGATTTTTGGGATTGGGGTTATAGGGAATGGTTGGATTTTAGGGATTGGGATTGGGCTTATAGGGAATGGTTGGATTTTAGGGATAGGGATTGGGGTTATAGGGAATGGTTGGATTTTAGGGATAGGGATTGGGGTTATAGGGAATGGTTGGATTTTAGGGATAGGGATGGGGTTTGTAAGGAATTGATGGATTTCAGGGATAGGGAGTGGCTGGGTTTGCAAGGAATGGTTGGATTTTAGGGATTGGGATTGGGGTTATAGGGAATGGTTGGATTTTAGGGATTGGGGTTATAGGGAATGGTTGGATTTTAGGGATTGGGATTGGGGTTTGTAAGGAATTGATGGATTTCAGGGATAGGGAGTGGCTGGGTTTGCAAGGAATGGTTGGATTTCACGGATTGGGATTGGGGTTATAGGGAATGGTTGGATTTTAGGGATTGGGATTGGGGTTATAGGGAATGATTGGATTTTAGGGATTGGGGTTATAGGGAATGGTTGGATTTTAGGGATAGGGAGTGGGGATTATAGGGAATGGTTGGATTTTAGGGATTGGGGTTATAGGGAATGGTTGGATTTTAGGGATTGGGATTGGGGTTATAGGGAATGGTTGGATTTTAGGGATTGGGATTGGGGTTACAGGGAATGGTTGGATTTTAGGGATTGGGGTTATAGGGAATGGTTGGATTTTAGGGATTGAGGTTATAGGGAATGGTTGGATTTTAGGGATTGGGATTGGGGTTACAGGGAATGGTTGGATTTTAGGGATAGGGAATGGCTGGGTTTGTAAGGAATTGATGGATTTTAGGGATAGGGAGTGGGGTTTTTAAGGAACTGATGGATTTCAGGGATAGGGAGTGAGGGTTTGGGATGTGATTTGTTTTAGGGAGGGCACGGGGCTGTTTTCTCAATGCTGGTGTTAATTATGGCAGTAACGAGGGAGAGGAGGAGGAGGAAGAGGAATAAGGAATAGGAGGAGGAGGAGGAGGAAGAGGAGGAATAAGAAGAGGAGGAGAAGATAAATGGAGGAGGAAGAGGAATAAAAGGAGGAGAAGGAAGAGAGGAGGAGGAGGAGAAATAGAAGAAGGGAGGAAGAGAAATGAGGAGGAAGAGGAAGAAGGGAAGAGAAATAAAAGGAGGAGGAGGAGGAAGAAGAGAAAGAGGAGGAAGAGGAATAGGAGGAGAAAGGAAGAGGAATTGGAGGAGGAAGAAGGGAAATTGGAGGAGGAGGAAGAGAAAGGTGGAAGAGAAATTGGAGGAGGAGAGGGGAAAGAAAAGGACAAAGGAGGAAAAGAAGGGGGAGGAGGAAGAGAGAGGAGGGGAAGGAGGAGAAGGAAAAGAAGAGGGGGAGGAAGAGGAGGAGGAGATGGAGAAGGAAAAGAGAAGAAGGGGAAGGAGAGGGAGCTGGAGATCCAAGAGCTCAACTCTGTGCCAAGCCCTGAGCCATCCGCACCCTCCCCAGCACAGGGAAGGAGGAGCTGTCTGGGAAAAGAGTCCACATCCCTGTGCCCCAACCCCATCCCAAACCCATCCCAGCCCCACAGCTGATCCTGCTCCCTCTATCCCAAACCATCCCAACCCCACATCTGATCCTGCTCCCTCTATCCCAAATCCATCCCAAACCCATCCCAGCCCCACATCTGATCCTGTTCCTTCTATCCCAAATCTGTCCCAAACCCATCCCAACCCCACAGCTGATCCTGCTCCCTCTATCCCAAATCCATCCCAAACCCGTCCCAAACCATCCCAAACCCATCCCAGCCCCACAGCTGATCCTGCTCCCTCTATCCCAAACCATCCCAACCCCACATCTGATCCTGCTCCCTCTATCCCAAACCCATCCCAAACCCATCCCAGCCCCACATCTGATCCTGTTCCTTCTATCCCAAATCTGTCCCAAACCCATCCCAACCCCACAGCTGATCCTGCTCCCTCTATCCCAAATCCATCCCAAACCCGTCCCAAACCATCCCAAACCCATCCCAGTCCCACAGCTGATCCTGCTCCCTCTATCCCAAACCCATGGGAAATCCATCCCAAACCCACATCTGATCCTGCTCCCTCTATCCCAAATCCATCCCAAACTATCCCAGCCCCACATCTGATCCTGCTCCCTCTATCCCAAACCCATCCCAAACTATCCCAGCCCCACATCTGATCCTGTTCCCTCTATCCCAAACCCATCCCAAACCCGTCCCAAACCCATCCCAAACCCATCCCAGCCCCACAGCTGATCCTGCTCCCTCTATCCCAAACCCATCCCAAATCCATCCCAAACCATCCCAAACCCACATCTGATCCTGTTCCCTCCATCCCAAATCCATCCCAAACCCACATCTGATCCTGCTCCCTCTATCCCAAATCCATCCCAAATCCATCCCAAACCCATCCCAGCCCCACAGCTGATCCTGCTCCCTCTATCCCAAATCCATCCCAAACCCACATCTGATCCTGCTCCCTCTATCCCAAATCCATCCCAAATCCATCCCAAACCCACATCTGATCCTGCTCCCTCTATCCCAAATCCATCCCAAACCCATCCCAGCCCCACATCTGATCCTGCTCCCTCTATCCCAAACCCATCCCAAACCCATCCTGCTCCAAACCCCGGCGGTTCTGAGGCAGGGATGATCATTCAAGGTTGGAATTCTCATCCTGGGAATAGGATTTGGAACAATTCCCTGCAATTTCGTCTCCCTGGTGCCTCCCTTTGGGGTTGGTGGGATGTGGGAATCCAGTGCTGATCCCTGTGGAATTGGCAAATCCTGACCCTGGCTTTTCTTTTCCAGGCTGAAGCTGGGAAAAGGGAAGTGAAGAGAGAGGAAGGGAGCAGAGGAAGGTATGGCCTGCGAGGATTTTTGGGAATTGGATCCGTTTCTTTCCCTCTTGGAATGTTCATCCACCATCGGGGGCTGCTGAGCCTCCCTCTGGCCCAGCTCCTTCCTCCAGCTGGGTCCTGCTGCTCCTCCTTCCCAATCCCTGTGCTCTGCATCCCTGCCGAGCCCAAATATTTGGGATTCCTTAAAAAAAAACCATGGAAAAACGGGGGGGGGGGGGGAAATCCTCATTTCCGTGGAGTTTCCCATGTTTTACTCCTCTGCTCAGGTCCTGGCAGGTGCGTGGGGCTCCTCGCGCTGCCGGGGCGTGAATTCCATCCCGCAGCTCTTCCCTTCTCTCCCTGCCTCTGGAATTCCTCTTCCCAACTGCTGAGTTCCCAGAGAATTCCTTGTTTCCCTTTTTAACTCCGCCCTCACTTGGTGCTGCAGGTCCTGAGGGGATTCCTGGGAATGTTCAGCTGCTCTTTAATCCCAGAATCCCAAAATCCGTTGGGTTTGTGCCATTCCCGACTCTTTTAGGGACGCTGCTTGTCGGGAATTTTCTGTCCCTGGGGTTTTTCCTTGTGGGTTTCGCTCTGGATTTCTGATTTGCTTTAGGAATTCTAGAGGTTTAGAAGGTTTTTGTTAATTAAATATTTAAAAATCCCTTTTTTCTGGGATTCCAGCCCAAATTCCCATGTGAGTTTTGGTGCTAAAACCCCCAAAATTGTCATTATTTTCCTAAACTTGAAGAAATTCCGTTATGGAAACGCTTTCCATTCCCAGATCCCGATGCTTTCGTTGTCATTCCCAAATTGCAGGGGGCTGCTCATGGAATTTTGTTTTTTGCTGATTAAATACTTAAAAATCCCTTTTTTCTGGGATTCCAGCCCAAATTCCCGGCTGAGTTTTGGTGCTAAAACCCCCAAAATTGTCATTATTTTCCTAAACTTGAAGGAATTCCGTTATGGAAACGCTTTCCATTCCCAGATCCCACTGCTTTCGTTGTCATTCCCAAATTCCAGGGGGCTGCTCATGGAATTTTGGTTTTTGTTAATTAAATATTTAAAAATCCCTTTTTTCTGGGATTCCAGCCCAAATTCCCGTGTGAGTTTTGGTGCTAAAACCCCCAAAATTGTCATTATTTTCCTGAACTTGAAGGAATTCCGTTATGGAAACGCTTTCCATTCCCAGATCCCGATGCTTCCGTTGTCATTCCCAAATTCCAGGGGGCTGCTCATGGAATTTTGGTTTTTGGTAAATAAATATTTAAAAATCCCTTTTTTCTGGGATTCCAGCCCCAATTCCTGGCTGAGTTTTGGTGCTAAAACCCCCAAAATTGTCATTATTTTCCTAAACTTGAAGGAATTCCGTTATGGAAACACTTTCATTCCCAGATCCCGCTGCTTCCGTTATCATTCCTTATCCCATGTGGCTGCTCATGGAATTTTGGTTTTTGGTAAATAAATATTTAAAAATCCCTTTTTTCTGGGATTCCAGCCCAAATTCCCGTGTGAGTTTTGGTGCTAAAACCCCCAAAATTGTCATTATTTTCCTAAACTTGAAGGAATTCCATAATGTAAACTCTTTCCATTCCCAGATCCCGATGCTTTTGTTGTCATTCCCAAATTCCAGGAGGCTGCTCATGGAATTTTGGGTTTTGTTAATTAAATACTTAAAAATCCCTTTTTTCTGGGATTCCAGCCCCAATTCCTGGCTGAATTTTGGTGCTAAAACCCCCAAAATTGCCATTATTTTCCTAAACTTGAAGGAATTCCATAATGGAAACTCTTTCCATTCCCAGATCCCGATGCTTTTGTTGTCATTCCCAAATTCCAGGGGGCTGCTCATGGAATTTTGGTTTTTGCTGATTAAATACTTAAAAATCCCTTTTTTCTTGGATTCCAGCCCAAATTCCCATGTGAGTTTTGGTGCTAAAACCCCCAAAATTGTCATTATTTTCCTAAACTTGAAGGAATTTCATTATGGAAATGCTTTCATTCCCAGATCCCGCTGCTTCCGTTGTCATTCCCAAATTCCAGGAGGCTGCTCATGGAATTTTGGGTTTTGCTGATTAAATACTTAAAAATTTTTTTTTTTGGGATTCCAGTCCAAATTCCCATGTGAGTTTTGGTGCTAAAACCCCCCAAAATTGTCATTATTTTCCTAAACTTGAAGGAATTTCATTATGGAAACACTTTCCATTCCCAGATCCCGCTGCTTCCGTTGTCATTCCCAAATTCCAGGGGGCTGCTCATGGAATTTTGGTTTTTGTTAATTAAGTATTTAAAAATCCCTTTTTTCTGGGATTCCAGCCCCAATTCCCGGCTGACTTTTGGTGCTAAAACCCCCAAAATTGCCATTATTTTCCTAAACTTGAAGGAATTCCATAATGGAAACGCTTTCCATTCCCAGATCCCGATGCTTCCGTTGTCATTCCCAAATTCCAGGGGGCTGCTCATGGAATTTTGGGAGCGCTCATTCCCGAATTCCTGGAAGCAATGAATCGCTCTCTCTCTGATTCCAGAGGGGTGGGCTTTAATTCCTCCTTCAAAAGGGACTTTTCCATGGATCCCAGCTCCTGAGGAGATGGAAAAGGGACATTTTTCCCTGCTCCACACGTTTTCCACTGAATTCTTCCAGTTATGGTTTCATAGGAAGCAGAAAACACCTTAAAAAGAATACTATTATTAATTATTTTATTAATTTTTTATTAATTATTTTCTTAATTTTATTAACTTTATTAATATTTATTTTATTACTAATAATTCACAGATATATTGGATACTAATATAAATCTTACCTTTCTAATACAATAGAAATATTTATATTCTATATAATCAATTAATGAAATTATTGTATTCTTTTAATTAAAATTATTTGCTTATTTATTCATGATGTGTTTAAATATTAGACTTCTAAAATATAATTTAAATTGGATTTTATGTTTATATTTAAATATATATTAATTATAGATATTTGTTTAAATATATTATATTATATTATGTTATATTATATTATTTTATATTATTTTATATTATAACATACATTTATTGTATTGTATTACATTACATTATATTATATTATATTATATTATATTATATTATATTATATTATATTATATTATATTATATTATGAATTTTAAAATATTTAAATTATTGTTATTTAAATATAAATATGGTGTTTAACTAATGAATAAATAATAATTTAAGTTATTATATAATGAAATATATAATTTAAAATATATAATTTTATAATACAGGTTACATATATATAATATTTAAATAAATAAGCAAATAGGTAATTTTATTATATAATAAAGATTTATATTTATAGAATAATTCTATTATATAATAAAAATTAAATTATTATATCATTATTTAAATTACTAATTTTAAATTAAGAATAAATTATTATATAATAAAAGATACAGTTTAAGATACTACAGTAATATCTGTTTTAAATATATAATTTAAATTACATAAATATAACATCTAAATAAAAATAAATAAATACTTTTATTATATAATATTTATATTTCTATAATAATTTCGTTATAGAGTCAATAAATAAATATAGAAAATAAAATATTATTTCTTAAATTATTACTTAGATATAAATATAATATTTAAATAGATAATAACTGACATTATTATATAATAAAAGATGTCATTTAAAATCTATAATTATAGTAATATCTATTTTAAAAATGTAATTTTAATTGCATAAATATAGCATTTAAATCAATAACAAATAAATAATTTTACTGTGTAATATTTATATTTATATGATACTTTTATTATATAATAAATTAAATATTGTTATTAAATTATTAATATTAAATTATTATTGTTAAATTATTATTATTAAATTATTATTAAATTATTAGTATTAAATTAGTATTTAAATAAAAACATAGTATTTAAATAAGTAATAATAATTAAAATTATTATTAATTTTTAAAAGTAATAAATAAGTAATAAATTACTTTAATAGAATAAAATACATCATTTGAGCTATAGAATTCTAACAACACCTATTTAAAATACATAATTTAAATTACACCATCCAAACATAATACTGAAAGAAATAAAAACTTAACAATTCTAATACTCTCCTGATCATTTCATTCCTTTAACAAGGAATGAAATCCCTTGGGAATTCTTTCCTTGGGGGACCCCATCCTGTGCCTGCCTCATCCCGGGGTTTATCCCCATCCCAAATCCCAGCCCGCTCCTCCTGCCCAGCCCTCGGCAAAGCTCTGCCCCTTCCCTTCTCCAGAGCTCTCCCCTCGCTTGGATATTCCCATTTTTCCCCTCTCTGGGATGTTCATTTCTCTGAGGCCTGAGCTCTCTGAGGGGATGAATTCCTGAGGAATTCCCGAAGGGAACGATCAGCACCAAAAGTTGAATTATTCACCTCAATCTTGGTCACCTCCGAAGGCAGAATTCCCGCTCCCGTTTTCCTGACGCTCCAGGAAAAGCCCGCAGAGGTGGCGCCGGGAGTTTTCTGGGAATTGTAGAATTCTCCACACCTGCTTTGATTTCTTGTGTTTCTTTTTAAATGCATTTAGCTCTGGCTGGAAAAAAATTCCAGAGGGATCGGGAATGGTGCAAAGAGCAGCTGCAAATCCAGCGGGAGAGCCCAGGGCGGCCAAGAAAGGGCCCATTCCCGGCCCAAATGTCCCGGAGGAGATTCCAGAGGGACAACTCGAGGTTCCCGAGTCCCACCCAGGAGGAGCAGCGAGGGAACCGCCCACAGGGATGGATGTGGAGGGTGTGGATCGTGGGATTGGAATTCCCGCGGTTCCTGCCGGCACCGGAGCGAGGTCGGAAGAGAAGCCGGTGGCGTTACCCGGAGCGAGGAAGGAAGAGGCTCACCCCGAGCCGGAGTTGGAAATGAAAAAGGAGGATGAGGAGCCCTCTGCTCCCACCATGGAACCTCTGGAATCATCCAGCAAGGCTGAGGGGGAGCCAGCGGCGATCCCAGCGGCCGGAGAGCCTCCGGGAGCCATCCCTGGAACGACATTCCCGAGCTCGGATGAGGCTCCCGCGGACGCGGCGTCACCCGGTGCCACCCAGCCGAGCACGGAGCCGGCTGCTCCGGAGAAAAACCCCATTCCCGAGGCTGGGAAAAGCAGCCAGGAAACATCCACGGAGAGGAAAGCTGTCCCAAAAACTGTGGATGCTCCAGGGAAAAAACTGGATGTGGCGGGAGCAGAGAGAGAAGGGAAGGCGGAGGAATCCGTGCTCAAAGCTGCGGGGGAAAATGCCGGGAAGATTTTGGTCAAGGCTGGGGCAGAGTCGGAGAAACCACTTGGAAAATCGTCAGCCAAGGGTGGGGCTGCCGTGGAAAACTCTGGGAATGCCGGTGGCGACAGCCACGCGGGAAGTTTGGTGAAAATCCCACAAAATAAAGGGGTGGGAGCTGCAAAATCCGACGAAAGCCGCCCGGCGGCTCCGGTAAATCCCGCTGCATCCCTCAAGGAATCTTGCATTGGGAAAACCCTTTTGAAGGCAGTGGTGTCCGTCCCGGATATCCTGAAGCAAAGAATTCCAGTCAGGATCAATGAACCTTCCCTGGGGAAAGCTGGGGAGCAGAAAATCCCCCCCAAACCGGAGCTGCGGGGCCAAACGGGGCCGGAGAAGAAAATCCCATCCAAAGGCCCAGCTCAGCCGGGAGCTGGGAGCAGCCAATGGAAAGGGAACGGAAACTCCGGAGCAGATGGACAGGGAGATGGTGGGAGGAGCTCATCCCAGCAGGAAAAGGATTCCCAGCTGGAATCTCGGGCTGGTTCAAAGCAGTGCCAGCAGGGAGAGAGCGGAACATCCGGCACCAAAGGGGATCCCGGCGGGAATCAGGTGAGGAGGGCGGGAATGCCGCCGGTCCCCGTGCTTCTCCCGCTCTGGGATACTGGGATCGCGCTCCCTTTCCCTTTTCCATGAATCACTGGGCCACCAGAGGAGCTGCTGGGCCACCAGTTGCCTTTTAGCTGCAACACCAGGGTGTAACTGGTTGGAAAATCCTACGGAAAAAGTTGTTTGAAGCGAACGTTTGATTGTATCCTACCTGAATTCCTTGGAGCAGCTCCGAATGGGAAGGAAGGAGCTCGGTGTCCTTTGGGGAGCTGGAATTTGCTTTGCCAAGCCCTGCATGGAAAAGGGGCTCCTGAGCCAGGTGGCTCCTGTTGGTGGCAAATCCCTGGAGCGGCTCCGGAGCCGGAGTGGCCGTGGGGACATCCCAGAGCAGCTCCTTGAGGTTAAACATGGCTGTGCTTGGTGGGGATTGGGATTTCCTGGGATTTGATGGGAATTTTTTGGTCTCGTTTTGCAGGCTCCTGGTGGGGGTGGTGCTGCCGCTTGGAAAAGCGGCGCCGGCAGCGGCGGAAAGCAGAGGGAGGTAAGGATGGAACGGGATTAAAGGGATGGGGTGGATGGAAAAGGGGATTTTGGATGTTCCAGAGGCTGGGATTGGATGGGATTTAAGGTGTTTTCCAAACCATTGCAGGATTCCATGACGTTCCTGCTCTCGGGAATCTTTCTCCTCCTCCCACAGTGGGATCATCAAATTCCTGCCCTTCTTCCATGCAGTGTCCATGGATCCCATGGGCTCTTGGATGCTGCAATCTCTTTGGGATCGGTTTCCCTTTGGATCTCTCGGTCACTATTTCTGGGTTCATGGAGCTGGGAAGCCCCAGCTGGGATCAGATCCCATAAATCCATCACCCAAACCTGCCCCAAATCCCAGTTTCCCAGCTCCCGGTGTCCAATCCCTTTTCCCAAGGCAGCTTTTCCAGCTTGGCCGGGTGTGGAGCCATCAGGAAGAGCCCCTCACTCCCTCTGGGTGTGGATCCTTGGGATTTTCCATGCTCCACATGGGGATGAGGTGGTTCGTGCACCCTCGGAAAAGGAATTTCTGGCATAAAAGTTGGAAGCCTGGATATTTTTATTAATCCCAATCCACACAAACCTTTCCAGGGTGTTCAGGAAGTCGATGGCGACAGAACTTCCCCAGGTGTGGGAGTCAATCCCAGGAGGGAGCTCTGCACCCTCTGGAAAAGGCTTTGGAATGACAAAGATAAGAACCAAAAGCTCTTTCCCAAGATGTTTGATTCCATGGAATGGAATGGAAATGGAAGCAGGCTCTTCCATTCCCTCCACCGTGCCCGCCTGGCATTCCACATTCCTCATATTCCTGCAGGGAATGTCGCACAGGCCCACGTCAGTCCCGCTTTTCTTTGGGATTTTAAAAAGGAAAAGGAGGAAAAGGCACAAATCCCTTGAATTTCAGATGGTTTTCCTGCTTCCAGCTCGCCTCAGCCTTCGAGTTCAGCTGGGCACGAGTTTTTTCCCTCATGCCGTGTTAAATATCCATGAAAATTTGAGGGTAGGATGGAATATTTTGAGGAGAAAAAGTCACAAAACTTTGGAATTACCGACGGAAGGAATCAGAGGCATTGTTTGGGGCAGGGCACTTTGGGACCCAGAACTGTGAACTGGCAGGAATTTTATCCATGGAATCTTGTCCGTGGAATTTCATCCACTCAGTTGTATCCATGGAATTTTATCCTTTGAATTTCATCCATGGAATTTTATCCATGGAATTCTATCCTTTGAATTTCATCCACGGAATTTTATCCAAGGAAATTTAGCCATGGAATTTTATCCACTAATCTCATCCATTGAATTTTATCTGTTGAATTTTGGCCATGGAATTTTATCCATTTGGATTTTATCCATTGAACTTTATCCATTGAATTTTATCAGTTGAACTTTATCCATGGAATTTCATCCATGGAATTTCATCCATGGAATTTCGTCCACTGATTTTTACCCATTGAACTTTATCCATGGAATTTTATCCAAGGAAATTTATCCATGGAATTTCATCCATTGAATTTTATCTGTTGAAATTTACCCATGGAATTTTATCCATTGAACTTTATCCATGGAATTTTATCCACTGAATTTCCTCCATTGAATTTTATCCACTGAACTTCATCCATTGAATTTTATCCACTGAATTTCATCCATTGAATATTATCCATGGAATTTTCTCCACTGGATTTCATCCATGGAATTTTATCTGTTGAATTTCATCCACTGATTTTTACCCATTGAACTTTATCCATGGAATTTTATCCATTGAAATTTATCCATGGAATTTTATCCATTGAATTTTATCCACTGGATTTTATCCACTGAACTTTATCCATGGAATTTTATCCATTGAATTTCATGCACTGAATTTCATCCACTGAATTTTACCCATTGAATTTTATACATTTAATTTTGTCCATTGATTTTTATCCATGGAATTGTATCCGTGGAATTTCGTCCACTGATTTTTACCCATTGAACTTTATCCATGGAATTTTATTCAAGGAAATTTATCCATGGAATTTTCTCCACTGAATTTCCTCCATTGAATTTTATCCACTGGATTTTATCCATTGAACTTTATCCAAGGAAATGTATCCATGGAATTTTATCCACTGAATCTCATCCATTGAATTTTATCTGTTGAATTTTATCCATGGAATTTTATCCATTGAATTTTATCCATTGAACTTTATCCATGGAATTTTATCCACTGGATTTCATCCATGGAATTTTATCCATGGAATTTCATCCATGGATTTTTATCCACTGAATATCATGCACTGAATTTTATCTGTTGAACTTTATCCATGGAATTTTCTCCATGGAATTTTATCCACTGAACTTCATCCATGAAATTTTCTCCATTGAACTTTATCCATGGAATTTTATCCACTGAATTTCATCCACTGATTTTTATCCATGGAATTTTATCCTTTGAATTTCATCCATGGAATTTTATCTACTGATTTTTGTCAATTGAACTTTATCCATGGAATTTTATCCAAGGAAATTTATCCAGGGAATTTTATCCACTGAATCTTATCCATTGAATTTTATCTGTTGAATTTTATCCACTGTATTTTATCCATTGAAATTTATCCATTGAATTTTATCCATTGAACTTTATCCATGGAATTTTATCCAAGGAAATTTATCCATGGAATTTTATCCACTGAATTTCATCCATTGAATTTGATCTGTTGAATTTTATCCATGGAATTTTATCCACTGGATTTCATCCGTGGAATTTATCCACTGAATTTCCTGCGGTGAGTTTTACCCATTAAATTACATCCACTGACTTCTATCCATGGAATTTCATCCATTGAATTTTATCTGTTGAATTTTATCCATTGAAATTTACCCATGGAATTTTATCCACTGGATTTCATCCATGGAATTTTATCTGTTGAATTTCCTGCGGTGAGTTTTACCCATTAAATTACATCCACTGACTTCTATCCATGGAATTTCATCCACTGAACTTTATCCCCCGAACTCCCTCCGTGGAATTCCATCCCCTGTTGATCCGCTGCCAATCTTCCCAAGGGCTTTGGGTTCCGGAACGAAACCTGAGTTTAATTAACTTAATTACTCACCACAGTGCTGGGATTTAAGTCCTGAACCTTTTTTTCCTACCCTCCAACAAAATTTGGGAATTTCTTTTCCCCCTGGATCCAAGGTGCGGACGCTCCTGCTGGGGATGACATTCAAACGTTGTTCCGTTCCCGTTTTTCCGCTTCCCAGGAGGAAGAGCTCTTCCCGTTCAACCTGGATGAGTTCGTTACGGTGGACGAGGTGGTGGAGGAAGTCGAGTCTCCGGTCACCCCGCGGCGCAACCCGCCCAGGGGGAAGAGAAAAGAAGGTCCCAAAGCCAACCCTTCGGAGCCGGCGGCCAAGAAGAGGAAAGGGAAGAGCTCCGGAGCGAGCGCGGCCGAAGGTGAGCTGTCCTTTGTCACCTTGGATGAGATCGGGGAGGAGGAGGACGCCCCGGTGCCGCTGCCGGGCGCCGACCCCCAGGGCCTGGTGGTGGTGGATGAGGTGGTGGAAGAGGAGGAGCTGTCGGAAGCGGTGAAGGATCCGCAGGCGCTGGTGACGCTGGATGAGATCTCGGAGCAGGAGGAGCCGGCTTCCCACAGGGACGGGCCCCGGCCGGAATTCGAGGAGCGCGATCTGAAGGCCGAGCCCTTGGTGACGGTGGATGAGATCGGGGAGGTGGAGGAGCTGCCCCTGAACGAGCCCACGGAGCTGAGCGCCGAGGAGGGAAAAGCCAATCCCGGGGATTGCGCGGCCTCCCAGGTGCCCGACGATCCCAACGCCTTGGTGACCGTGGATGAGATCCAGGAGGACAACGAGGACAACCCTCTGGTGACTCTGGATGAGGTTAACGAGGATGAGGATGATTTCCTGGCTGACTTCAATCACCTCAAAGAGGAACTAAACTTTGTTACAGTCGATGAAGTCGGGGATGAGGAAGAAGAAAACGCTTTCCCAGGGAAAAATCCGCCCGAGGATGAAGATGATGAAGATATTGTTGCTGTTGCAGGACCAGAAGAAATGGGAATTCTGGGAGATACGAATCCAGAGGAGGAAATGGCTGAAATCTCCAAGCCAAAAGGTGAGGAACCTCAAGGCCAGGTTGCACCTGGGCTGGTGGAAGGTGTCCCTGTCCGTGTCCTTCAGATCCTTTAGGGTGTCCCTCCCAACCCAAACCGTTCCACGGCTGCGTCCCCTCATCCCACGATTCCATCCCAACGTGCGTTTCTGTCCCCCCAGCAGCTCAGCTGGGATCAGGAGATGCAGAACCAAAGTCTCAGCAGAAGAAAACGACTTTTCCAGGTGCCTCCAAGACACAGAGCACTCCCAAAGGTAAATCCAAAGGAACCTCCCCCCAAGGATGCTCCCGGTTTTTTCTGGCTGGAAGATTCTTTCCTGCCCGTTTGAAAATTCCTCCCGTGCCTCACAACCACAGTGAACCTCCAAGTCAGGGCCCAGAATCCGTGGTTTTTCTTGGCTCCTCCAAATCCATGTTTAACCAGTTGGTTAAACTTGGAAACCTCACACGGAAAGTTCTTTTTTTTTCCTAAAATTCCCAAATCCAGATGGAATTATTGATTATTAGCCCGGCGCGGTGTGGTGTCTCCTGTCATCCTGTGGCGAGTTTTATTCCCAACATTCAGGGTCTGGAAAGGAGGGAATTGCTGCCAGAGCTGTGAAATGGGAATGTAGAGATGGAGTGAATTCCATGGGGTCATTCCTTCAGGAATTGCTCCAACATGGATCATTTTTCCATGGGGTCATTCCTTCAGGAATTGCTCCAGCATGGATCCCTTTTCCATGGGGTCAGTCCTTCAGGAACTGCTCCAGCTTCCATGGGTTCAGTTCTTCCAGAACTGCTCCAGCATGGATCCCTTTTCCATGGGGTCATTCCTTCAGGAATTCCTCCAGCTTCCATGGGGTCATTCCTTTGGGAACTGCTCCATTGTCAGTCCCTTTTTCCATGGGGTCAGTCCTTCAGGAACTGCTCCAGCTTCCATGGGGTCATTCCTTCAGGAACTGCTCCAATGTGGGTCATTCCTTCAGGAATTGCTCCAGCCTGGATCCCTTTTCCATGGGGTCAATCCTTCAGGAACTGCTCCAGGTTGCATGGGGTCATTCCTTCAGGAATTGTTCCAACATGGATCCCTTTTCCATGGGCTCAGTCCTTCAGGAACTGCTCCAGCATCCATGGGGTCATTCCTTCGGGAACTGCTCCATTGTCAGTCCCTTTTTCCATGGGCTCAGTCCTTCAGGAATGCTCCAGCCTGGATCCCTTTTCCATGGGCTCAGTCCTTCAGGAATTGCTCCAACATGAGTCACTTTTCCATGGAGTCTTTCCTTCAGGAACTGCTCCAATGTGGGTCACTCTTCCCTGGGATCAATCCTTCAGGAACATGGGTCACTCTTCCATGGGTCATTCCTTCAAGAACTGCTCCAGTGTTGGGTCCCTTTTCCATGGGGTCATTCCTTCAGGGGCTGCTCCAACATGGATCCCTTTTTCCATGGAGTTGGTCATTCAGGAATTGCTCCAGCTTCCATGGGCTCAGTTCTTCAGAAACTGCTTCAGCTTCCATGATGGGGTCAGTCCTTCAGGAATGCTCCAGCCTGGATCCCTTTTCCATGGGCTCAGTCCATCAGGAACTGCTCCAACATGGATCCCTTTTCTATGGGGTCAGTCCTTCAGGAACTGCTCCAACTTCCATGGGGTCAATCCTTCAGGAACTGCTCCAGGTTCCATGGGGTCGTTCCTTCAGGAATTGTTCCAACATGGATCCCTTTTCCATGGGGTCATTCCTTCAGGGGCTGCTCCAACATGGATCCCTTTTTCCATGGAGTTGGTCGTTCAGGAATTGCTCCAGCTTCCATGGGCTCAGTTCTTCAGAAACTGCTTCAGCTTCCATGATGGGGTCATTCCTTCAGGAATGCTCCAGCCTGGGTCCCTTTTCCATGGGCTCAGTCCTTCAGGAACTGCTCCAACATGGATCCCTTTTCCATGGGCTCAGTCCTTCAGGAACTGCTCCAGCTTCCATGGGTTCAGTTCTTCTGGAACTGCTCCAACATGGATCCCTTTTCCATGGGCTCAGTCCTTCAGGAACTGCTCCAGCTTCCATGGGTTCAGTTCTTCTGGAACTGCTCCAACATGGATCCCTTTTCCATGGGGTCATTCCTTCAGGAACTGCTCCAACTTCCATGGGGTCAGTCCTTCAGGAACTGCTCCAACATGGATCCCTATTCCATGGGGTCAATCCTTCAGGAACTGCTCCAACTTCATGGGGTCATTCCTTCGGGAACTGCTCCATTGTCAGTCCCTTTTTCCATGGGCTCAGTCCTTCAGGAATTGTTCCAACATGGATCCCTATTCCATGGGGTCATTCCTTCAGGAACTGCTCCAACATGGATCCTTTTTCCATGGGCTCAGTCCTTCAGGAATTCCTCCAGCTTCCATGGGTTCAGTTCTTCTGGAACTGCTCCAACATGGATCCCTTTGCCATGGGGTCATTCCTTCAGGAATTGTTCCAACATGGATCCCTATTCCATGGGGTCAGTCCTTCAGGAACTGCTCCAGCTTCCATGGGGTCAGTCCTTCAGGAACTGCTCCAGTTTCCATGGGGTCATTCCTTCAGGAATGCTCCAGCCTGGATCCCTTTTCCATGGGGTCAGTCCTTCAGGAACTGCTCCAATGTTGGTCCCTTTTTCCATGGGATCATTCCCTCAGGAGCTGCTCCAGCTCCCATGGGGTGGATTGCTCTATTCCCAGAAAACGGTGGGTTTATTGGAAATGGAGATGACCTGTGCATCGAAACAGGGCAGGGACCAGCTTGGGTGAAAAAACCGGATTTTTGGAGCACTCAAGAACTGTAATTTCCCCTTGAGGAATCAAAGATTCCCCAGGTTCAGCTAAAGGAATGTGAGGTTGGAATATTCCTTGGAGCTGGGTGTGGTGACTGTGGTGTATCCTCAGCTCTGGATATCCTGGTCCCCAAGGCCGGATTCTTCTGCCAGATCTGCTCCCTCTTCTACGCCGACGAACCCTCCATGATCAACCACTGCAGGACCCCCCTGCACCGGCAGAACATGGAGGTACCGCCCGGGAAAACGGGAATATCCCCCCCAAATCCTTGGATTCGGGGGTGTGGAGAATTCCACAAATCCTTGGATTCGGGGGTGTGGAGAATTCCCCGCGAGTTCACGCGTCACGGGGTTTGGGAACACACAGCCCGTGGGAATATGGGATCTTCTAATTCCATGCCCAGATTGGGGGGAATCCTGAGATTCAGCCACGTTCCCTTCAGGAGCTTCCGGTGTCAATGCCATCCTGGGAGCCGAATTTGGGGTTTTTTGGGACAAATCCCACCTTGGCCATGGGAGGAGCTGCCTGAACCTAGCCCAGGTGTTCCTGGGCCTGCCCTGGTTTTAGGGGATGACCCCGGAATATCTGTGCAGCACCGTCTCTTCTCCCTTCTCCACAGAAATTCATGGCCAAGCAGGACAACGGCGGGGAAGAGCCGAGCTCCAGGTGATGGGAGCACGGAAGGACCTTCCCAGGAGCGACGCTTCGGGGCCACTCAGTTCTGTGTCTGTGGATTTCCTTTGTCCCTTGGGGTCAGGAAGGAGCATCCGTGGTGTAAAAAAAAAAAAAAACAATGGAGCTGGGAACAGACTAAAGCCAAAGCCGGTGAGGGTTGGATTTGTGTCTCCGATCATCCGACGTGGGAGAGGCTGTTCCAGGTGTCCCCAGGAAATAAATGTTCTTACTGTATAGTTACCCCGGGGCTCGTGTTTGGGGCCATTCCTTGGGGTTTGGCAAGTCTGGATGCTGCTGGAGCTCCGGGGGATTAATGTGGGTGGGTCCAGTGGAGAGCTGGGAAAGGGTCTGGAGCATCAGGAGAGGCTGAGGGAGCTGGGAAAGGGTCTGGAGCTGCAGGAGAGGCTGAGGGAGCTGGGAAAGGGTCTGGAGCTGCAGGAGAGGCTGAGGGAGCTGGGAAAGGGTCTGGAACTCCTGGAGAGGCTGAGGGAGCTGGGAAAGGGTCTGGAGCTGCAGGAGGGGCTGAGGGAGCTGGGAAAGGGTCTGGAACTGCAGGAATGGCTGAGGGAGCTGGGAAAGGGTCTGGAGCTGCAGGAGAGGCTGAGGGAGCTGGGAAAGGGTCTGGAACTGCAGGAATGGCTGAGGGAGCTGGGAAAGGGTTTGGAACTGCAGGAGAGGCTGAGGGAGCTGGGAAAGGGTCTGGAACTCCTGGAGAGGCTGAGGGAGCTGGGAAAGGGTCTGGAACTCCTGGAGAGGCTGAGGGAGCTGGGAAAGGGTCTGGAACTCCTGGAGAGGCTGAGGGAGCTGGGAAAGGGTCTGGAACTGCAGGAGAGGCTGAGGGAGCTGGGAAAGGGTTTGGAACTGCAGGAGAGGCTGAGGGAGCTGGGAAAGGGTCTGGAGCTGCAGGAGAGGCTGAGGGAGCTGGGAAAGGGTCTGGAGCTGCAGGAGAGGCTGAGGGAGCTGGGAAAGGGTCTGGAGCTGCAGGAGAGGCTGAGGGAGCTGGGAAAGGGTCTGGAGCTGCAGGAGAGGCTGAGGGAGCTGGGAAAGGGTCTGGAGCTGCAGGAGAGGCTGAGAGAGCTGGGAAAGGGTCTGGAACTGCAGGAGAGGCTGAGGGAGCTGGGAAAGGGTCTGGAACTGCAGGAGAGGCTGAGGGAGCTGGGAAAGGGTTTGGAACTGCAGGAATGGCTGAGGGAGCTGGGAAAGGGTCTGGAGCTGCAGGAGCAGCTGAGGGAGCTGGGAAAGGGTCTGGAACTGCAGGAGAGGCTGAGGGAGCTGGGAAAGGGTCTGGAACTCCTGGAGAGGCTGAGGGAGCTGGGAAAGGGTCTGGAACTCCTGGAGAGGCTGAGGGAGCTGGGAAAGGGTCTGGAGCTGCAGGAGGGGCTGAGGGAGCTGGGAAAGGGTCTGGAACTCCTGGAGAGGCTGAGGGAGCTGGGAAAGGGTCTGGAGCTGCAGGAGGGGCTGAGGGAGCTGGGAAAGGGTCTGGAACTGCAGGAATGGCTGAGGGAGCTGGGAAAGGGTTTGGAACTCCTGGAGAGGCTGAGGGAGCTGGGAAAGGGTTTGGAACTGCAGGAGAGGCTGAGGGAGCTGGGAAAGGGTTTGGAGCACTGGGAGAGGCTGAGGGAGCTGGGAAAGGGTCTGGAACTCCTGGAGAGGCTGAGGGAGCTGGGAAAGGGTTTGGAGCTGCAGGAGAGGCTGAGGGAGCTGGGAAAGGGTCTGGAGCTGGGAAAGGGTCTGGAGCTGCAGGAGAGGCTGAGGGAGCTGGGAAAGGGTCTGGAGCTGCAGGAATGGCTGAGGGAGCTAGGAAAGGGTCTGGAGCTGCAGGAGAGGCTGAGGGAGCTGGGAAAGGGTCTGGAACTCCTGGAGAGGCTGAGGGAGCTGGGAAAGGGTCTGGAGCTGCAGGAGGGGCTGAGGGAGCTGGGAAAGGGTCTGGAACTGCAGGAGGGGCTGAGGGAGCTGGGAAAGGGTCTGGAGCTGCAGGAATGGCTGAGGGAGCTGGGAAAGGGTCTGGAGCACTGGGAGAGGCTGAGGGAGCTGGGAAAGGGTCTGGAGCACTGGGAGAGGCTGAGGGAGCTGGGAAAGGGGCTCAGCCTGGAGAAAAGCGGGATCAGGAGGGACCTTGTGGCTCTGCACAACTCCCTGAAATCTTGGAGCCAGGTGGGAGTCGGGATCTGGTCACAGGGAACAGGGACAGGAGGAGAGGGAGCGGCCTCGGGCTGGGCCAGGGGAAGTTTAGGTTATTGGGAATTGGGATAGAAGTTTAGGATATTGGGAATTTTCCTCCTGGGAAGGGCTGTCCAGCCCTGGCAGCGGTGAAATCCCCATCCCTGGATGCAGATGTGGCACTTGGGGACACGGTCAGTGGTGGCCTGGGCAGTGCTGGGGGACAGTTGGACTCGATGGCTTCTGAGGGGTTTTCCAACCCAAACAATTCCATGATTCCGTGAGTCCCCGCCCTGCATCCAACCTGCCCCAGGCCCCTCAATTCCATGGTCACATTCCAAACTTGGGGACCCCTCTGGAGCTCTTAACCCCTCCTGGGGCTCATTAGCAGCCGACGGAGCCACAGCAGGAATTCCTTTAATTCCTTTAATTCCCGTGGCCGGGACTTGGGGCTCCCGATGCCTTTTTGGGGAGCACGTGGCAACCATTTCTCCCCATGGGCTTCAGCGGGCTGGGCCAGAAGGAAAAACATGGATGAACTCTTTGGGAATGCTGAACTTCTCTAAGGTGGGATCAGTGCCAGGCTCCGGAGAGCAGCCGTGGGGGTGGGCAAGGCCCCGGAGGTCAGGATGGGCAGGGCCGGAGGGCGCTGATCCCCCTGGCACCGGTGGCGTGGGCGGGGATGTGTTCCCTGCTCCGTTGGCCGGCCCTTGGCACAGCTCTTGGCCCAAAAAGTCTTTCCCACTGGGACATCTCTTGGTGGATGAAGGCTTCCCATTGGGACAGAGTTTTGTATCCGTTGGCATTCCCTTGACGCTGCTCTTGGTGTCTCTTGGTTTCCTCTTGGCACGGATCTTGGTCGGTGAGTTCTTCCACATGGGACATCTCTTGGCTGATGGATTCTTCCAGGTGGGACATCTCTTGGCTGATGGATTCTTCCAGGTGGGGCATCTCTGGGTGGATGGATTCTTCCAGGTGGGGCATCTCTGGGTGGATGGATTCTTCCAGGTGGGGCATCTCTTGGCTGATGGATTCTTCCATGTGGGGCATCTCTGGGTGGATGGATTCTTCCAGGTGGGACATCTCTTGGCTGATGGATTCTTCCATGTGGGGCATCTCTGGGTGGATGGATTCTTCCATGTGGGATATCTCTGGGTGGATGGATTCTTCCATGTGGGGCATCTCTGGGTGGATGGATTCTTCCATGTGGGATATCTCTGGGTGGATGGATTCTTCCAGGTGGGACATCTCTGGGTGGATGGATTCTTCCAGGTGGGACATCTTTGGGTGGATGGATTCTTCCAGGTGGGACATCTTTGGGTGGATGGATTCTTCCAGGTGGGACATCTCTGGGTGGATGGATTCTTCCAGGTGGGACATCTTTGGGTGGATGGATTCTTCCAGGTGGGACATCTTTGGGTGGATGGATTCTTCCAGGTGGGACATCTCTTGCCAGATGAAGTCTTCCCATTGGGACCAATTTTTGTGTCCCTTGGCTTTCCCTTTGCACCATTCTTGGTGTCTCTTGACTTTGCCTTGGCACAGATCTTGGTTGGTAAAGTCTTCCCACTGGGACATCTCTTGGCTGATGGATTCTTCCCACTGGGACATCTCTTGGCTGATGGATTCTTCCATCTGGGACATCTCTTGCCAGATGAAGTCTTCCCACTGGGACACACTTTTGTATCCGTTGGCATTCCCTTGGCACCGTTCTTGGTGTCTCCTGGCTTTTCCTTGGCACGGCTCTTGCTCGATGAAGTTTTCCGTGTGGGACATGTCCTGATCCATGAAATCTTTGCTTTGGGACATCTCCTGGTTGATAAATTCCTCCATTTGGGACATCTCCTGGTTGATGAAGGCTTCCCATTGGGACACACTTTTGTATCCATTGCCTTCCCCCTGGCACAGCTCTGGATCTCTCTCGACTTCCTGTTGGCGCTGCTTCGGGGATGTCTCGGCTTTCCCTCGCTCAGTGTGGTGTTCCCAGTGGGACATCTCGTGGCTGATGAAGTCTTCCCACTGGGACAGGTCTTTGTATCCGCTGCCTTCCCCTTGGCACCGCTCTTGGGATCCATTGGATTCCCCTTGGCACCGCTCTTGGGATCCGCTGCCTTCCCCTTGGCACCGCTCTTGGGATCCATTGGATTCCCCTTGGCACCGCTCTTGGGATCCATTGGATTCCCCTTGGCACCGCTCTTGGGATCTGCTGCCTTCCCCTTGGCACCGCTCTTGGGATCCGCTGCCTTCCCCTTGGCACCGCTCTTGGGATCTCCTGGCTTCCCCTTGGCACCGCTCTTGGGATCTGCTGGCTTCCCCTTGGCACCACTCCTGGCTGATGAATTCTTCCCATCGGGACAGATCCTCGTCTCCGTTGCCTTGCCCCTGGCACGGTTCCGGGTCTCTCCTGGCTTTCCCCTGGGACAGCTCTTGGTTGATGAATTCCTCCATTTGGGACATCTCTTGGCTGATTAGGTCCAACCATCGGGACAGATCCTTGTATCCATGGGTGTGCCCCTGGCTCAGCCCTTGGGATCTCTTTCCGTGCCCTTGGGGTACCTGTGGATCTCGGCCGTGTCCCCCTTGGCACAGCCCTCGGGGACTTCCCGAGGCTTCCCACTCCTCCTGCTCCATGGCCAACGTCCCCTGTCCCTCCCGGGATCAGAGGCCCCGCAGCCCCTGGACCGGCCGGGAGCCGGGATTCACCTTCTCCAGGGGCATCTCCAGAGGGATCCCGGGAGCTGCTGCTCCTGAGGGAGGGGCTCTCCTGGGAATGGCCCTGAACCCTTCGGGGTCGCGCCGGGATCCGGGCGCGGAGCAGCTCCCGCATCACAAAGGGACGCCCCAACCGCGGGGCCTTCTGGAACCATCTGGAACCTTCTGGAGCTGCAGCCCCGGCGAGCGGCCAGTGGCTTTGACCCCACTGCCGACCCCGCTGCGGTTGTGGGGTGTTGAGGAGCCGCCTCTTCCCAGTGGGATTCCTGCCGGGAAAGGCCACGGCGCCTTTAAGGCATCTCCAAGCGGCATCTGGCAGCCCCGGTGCTGGAACGCTGCCCCGCAGCCGTGGCGCTGCTCCAGGAAATTCCTGACATCCCGGCCAGTGCTGAGGCAGCCCGAATCGGGGGCTGGGTGTGCTTTGGCCCCGGGAAACCGGGAACGGGGCCAGGAGCGGGGCCGGGATCTCTGCAAACCTCGAAAGTGCCGTCCCGTGGGGCTGAGTCACGGCCGCCCCTCCTGGGCCCTCTCCAGAGCCTCGACAGAAGGCAGGAGCTGCCTGAGCCCCGAACAAAAGCCTTCCCAGCATCCAGCCCTTGGAATCGGGCAGGGAATGCTCCGTCCTCTGTGCCAGGCGGGCCCCGCGCCAGCCACGTTGTCCCCGCTGTGCCCTGCTGCCAGCCTGGGATGGCAAAGGAGCATCCCCGGGTGATGCAGATCCAAAGGATGCCGGGGTGCCACGGAGCCGGCGGACCCTGTCCCGCTCCTTCCCCAGCCCAGCGGGGCTCTGGGACACCCCCAGAGGGAGCAGGGATGGAGAACAAGGGACAGGGATGGGACCGGCGCCAGCTCCGCTCCGCGCGGGCAGAAAATCCCAATAAAAGAAGGAAAAAGTCGAGCCGGGAAAGTTCTTCTGGGGCGGAAAACGAGCGCGTGTGAGACCCCGCGCAGGGTGGGGGGAGAGGCAGGACCCAGACCCCTCCCCCGGCACCCAGACCCGCACCCCCGGCCCCCACCCGGGGCACCCCCGAGGGGTCGGGGCCGGGGGCCGCTCCTGGCCGCGGGGTTCGGCCCCGCTCCGCCCGCAGCGGACTCCGGGACCTCCCGGGTCCCCGGGCTCGGCCGGCGACGCCGCCGCTGCGGCGGGAGGAGCCCCCGCAGAGCCCCGGGCCCGTCCCCGACGTGGTGATGGCACAGTGGGGACCCTGCGGGGGGCTGGGGCCAGCGGGGATACACTGAGGGGACAGCGGGACACGGTGACGGGACAGCGCTGGGGACACGGGGCAGGGCCCGCAGGTGAGCGGGCGGGACCGATGTGCCCCGTTCGAGGCGTCCGGTGACACGGGGAGCGGGACGGGGCCGCTGAACGGGGCGGGGCGGGAGGGGACGGCCGGGGGTCCCGGGCGGGGGGCGGCCAGGAGACAGGCGGGGGTCCCGGGCGGGGGTCCCGGGCGGGGGACGGGCAAGAGGCAGGCGGGGCTCTCGGGCAGGGGCCGTGCCTGGGGGCGGGCGGGGGTCCCGGGCAGGAAGCGGGCGGGGAGCGGCCGGGGGTCGCGGCCGAGCGGGGAGGGGGCGGGGGCGGGGAGGAGCCGGGAGCGGGACGGGCAGGAGCGGGCAGGGACCGGCGGGGACCGGCAGGGACCGGCGGGGCCGCGGCCATGCCGGGGTCGCCCCTCGCTCCGCTGCTGCTGCTGCTGCTCCTGCTGGGCCCCCCGGCGCCCCCCGCCCGCGCCGCGCCCCCCGCCCGCGCCACCCCCCGGCCCCGCGGGCTGCCGACCCCCCCCCAGCCCGGCCGGCCCCGCGCCCCGGGGGTGGGCACGGCCAGCGGGGTGTCCCCCACGAAGGGCATCGCCAGCGCACCCCACAAAGCCAGCGGGGTGTCCCCCCGAAAGGACACCACGGCGGGACCCCCTAAAACCAGCGGGGTGTCCCCCACGAAGGACACCGTGACGCGACCCCCCAGAGCCAGCGGGGTGTCCCCCACGAAGGACACCGTGACGCGACCCCCCAAAACCAGCGGGGTGTCCCCCACGAAGGGCATCGCCAGCGGACCCCCTAAAGGCAGCGAGACTCCCCCCCCGAAGGGCACCACGACGGGACCCCCCGAACCCAGCGTGGCACCCCCCCCGAAGGGCACCGCGGCTGCTCCCTCGAGTGGCACCCCCACGGGACCCCCGAGGGGCACCACGGCCCCCCCGGTGCGGGCCAGCGGGACCCCCCCCGGGCCCGGCCCCTCCCGGCGCGGGGGGCTGCGGGAGGGGGACCCCGCGGTCACAGGTAGGAGCTGGGGGGGCTCGGGGGGCGGCTGGGATGGGGGGGGGGGGTGAAGGACTGAGTGTGCAAGAGGGGGGGTCTCATGGGGGAGGGGGGCAATGGGGTGCCAGCGTCTGGAGGTGTCCCCACCCTGGGGGGCTGCGTGAGTGCTGCCAGCGCCCCTCCCTGGCACCCCCGCGTCCCCTCGCAGCCCCTGCGCCGAAGGTGACGAAGGTGGCGGTGGTGAGGAAGAAGGTGGTGAGGAAGAAGGTGGTGAGGAAGAAGAAGGTGGTGAAGAAGAGGCCGGAGGCTCCGGCCGCTCCGGAGGAGCCCCGTACGTGCGCTGGGTGCGGGGGGGGGGAACCGGGCACCGTCACCTGCACACGGACCCGGCCCTGGCGTGGGGGGCACCTGGGGGGCACAGGGGGGCCACCTGGGGCTTGGGGTGTCGAGGCGGGGCCGGCGGGGTGGGGACAGCCGTGGGGGCGGGGGGGGAGCCCCGGGTGACCCCGGTCCCCGCTGTGTCCCCAGCGTGCCCCCCCCTGGGGCTGGAGTCGCTGCGGGTGCTGGACACGCAGCTCCGGGCGTCCAGCCACAAGCGGCACGGGCTGGGCGCGCACCGCGGCCGCCTCAACATCCAGGTACGGCCGGGATGCCAGGGCTGTGCCAGGAGTGTGCCAGGAGTGTGCCAGGGGTGTGCCAGGGCTGTGCCAGGAGTGTGCCAGGGGTGTGCCAGGAGTGCCAGGGCTGTGCCAGGTGTGCCAGGAGTGTGCCAGGGGTGCCAGGGGTGTGCCAGGGCTGTGCCAGGAGTGTGCCAGGGCTGTGCCAGGGCTGTGCCAGGGCTGTGCCAGGTGTGCCAGGACTGTGCGAGGAGTGCCAGAGGTGTGCCAGGAGTGTGCCAGGGGTGTGCCAGGGGTGTGCCAGGGGTGCTAGGGGTATGCCAGGGCTGTGCGAGGAGTGCCAGGGGTGTGCCAGGAGTGTGCCAGGAGTGTGCCAGCTGTGCCAGGGGTGTGCGAGGAGTGCCAGGGGTGTGCCAGGGGTGTGCCAGGAGTGCCAGGAGTGTGCCAGGGGTGCCAGGAGTGTGCCAGGGGTGTGCCAGGGTTGCCAGGGGTGTGCCAGGAGTGCCAGAGGTGTGCCAGGGCTGTGCCAGGGCTGTGCCAGGGGTGCCAGGAGTGTGCCAGGCGTGTGCCAGGAGTGTGCCAGGAGTGTCAGGGGTGTGCGAGGAGTGCCAGAGGTGTGCCAGAGGTGTGCCAGGGGTGTGCGAGGAGTGCCAGGAGAGCCACGAGTGTGTCAGGATTGTGCCACGAGTGTGACGGAAGTGAGCGAGGAGTGCCAGGCGTGTGCCAGGAGCGTGCCAGAGGTGTGCCAGGCGTGTGCCAGGCTGGCGGGGAACGTTCCGATGTCACCTGCGTGGCACGTGGCATTGTGAGTGTGGCAAGCGCCTGGCAAACGCGGGGTAGGTGTGGCACGTCCGTGGCACGTCTGTGACACGTTTGTGGCGAGCTCGCGGCCCCCGCATGGCACACGGCTGTCACGGGCGCTCCCCGGCCCCATCCCCTCCCTCCTGCGTGGCCACCGTGGGCTCCACCGCGGGCCCTCGAGGGCTCCGCGCCATCGCGGTGCCACCACCCCGGTGCCACCACCCCGGCGCCGGGGACCCCGCGGGCGGTGGGGACGTGTCCCCGTGTGTGTCCCCTCCCCTCCCCGCAGTCAGGGCTCTACGACGGCGACTTCTACGACGGGGGCTGGTGCGCGGGCCACGAGGACACGGAGCAGTGGCTGCAGGTGGACGCCCGGCGCCTCACCCGCTTCACCGGCGTGGTCACCCAGGGCCTCAACTCCATCTGGACGTACGGGGCCGAGGGGGATTTGGGGTGGGCGAGGGAGGGGGACATGGCGGGGGACCCCGTGACGCCCCCCCCCCGTGCCCCACAGGTACGACTGGGTGACGTCCTACAAGGTGCAGGTCAGCAATGACACCCACGCGTGGCTGCCGAGCCGCAACGGCACCGAGGAGGCGGTGGGTGCCCAGCTGGGGGGTGGGACGGGGAGGGGGACCCCCGGCATGGCACCCCCAGACTGAGTGGGGCCACCGGGGGGGTGACGGTGACGGGGGGCAGTAACCATTTGTAATTATGGGAGGGGGATTGAGCACGGTGGGTGGGTTAATTAGGGTGGGGGGTTAATTGCGCCTGGCAGGATAACAATGCCAGGGAGGGTTAATTGTGCCAGGGGGGATAAGCATTCCAAGGGTGAACCATTCCAGGTGGGATAACCGCGCTGGAGAGGGCATTAAGCACCCCGGGTGAACCGCACCGGCAGCGGTGACCAGCCCGGGTTGCCCATTCCGGGCTCCCGGTGCCAGCTGGCCCCGCGCCCGGGCTCTGTTGCCCTTGGCCTCCCCGGGCACCCTCCCGTGCTTCCTCCCGGCACAAAGGCGGCTTGTCCCGGGCTGGGCACCGCCAGCCCCGCTGGCGCGGCGTGGGGACACGCGTGGGCACCGGGGGCGGGCACGGCAGCCTGGAGCTGCGGAGGGCTTGGGGTGCCCGTGCTGGGGCAGTACCAGGGGCGGGTTTGGGGGTCTCCCTGCCTCACCCATGCCAGGAACAGATTTGGGGGTTCCTATACCCATCCCTGCGGACCCGCCCCCTGTGGGGCGGGGGTTTGGGGTCAGAGCAGCGCCCCGCGGCCCCATCTGGGCTCTGCCTCCCCCGCGGCCGCGTCTGCTCCGCTTTAGGGGCATCCCCCGCGTCCCCCTGACCCCTCCGTGTCCCCTCCGTGTCCCCTGGTGTCCCCTGCAGGTGTTCCCCGGGAACACGGACCCCGAGACGCCGGTGCTGAACCTGCTGCCCTCGCCCCTCGTGGGGCGCTTCCTGCGCATCAACCCCCAGAGCTGGTTCCCCAACGGCACCGTCTGCCTGCGGGCCGAGGTCCTGGGCTGCCCCGTGCCCGGTGGGTGCCCGCTGGGTGCCCGCTGGGTGCCGCGGCTGTCCCCCGCCCCGTGGCGACCCGCTGGGTGCGTCCCCGGGTCCCCGCAGGCCGCCCCAGCAGCGCGCACGGCACCGGCGCTGTGGCCGGAGTGGCGGCCGGGGCCGTTCGCTGGCTCTGACCGCGTCCCCCCGGTGTCCCCCCGGTGTCCCCCCGGTGTCCCCCCGGTGTCCCCGCGGTGTCCCCGCAGACCCCCACGCCTGGCCCCCGCCGCCGCCGCCCGCCTCGCAGCTGGATTTCCGCCACCACAACTACAAGGAGATGAGAAAGGTGCCAGCCCCGAGCCGCGGCGGGGGTGGGCAGGGCTCCGTGTCCCCCCCGGACACCCCGGGGCGGGTCTGTGCCACCTCGGGGTGTCCCCGCGGGGTGTCCCTGACGCCTCCGCCCCGCAGCTGATGAGGAGGGTGAGCGAGGAGTGCCCCGACATCACCCGCGTGTACAGCATCGGGCAGAGCTCCCGCGGGCTGCGCCTCTACGTGATGGAGATCTCGGACAACCCCGGGCAGCACGAAGTCGGTGGGTGCCGGGGGGGGACAGCTGGGGACAGGGTGGGCGTGGGGACAGTGGCCGGGGGTGGCCAGGTTGGCACGGGGTGGGGACAGCACCGCTGGGGATGCCCAGGATCTGGATGGGGACACAGGGAATGCCCTGGATGGTTCAGGGGGGTGGGGATGGTCACCAGGGATGCCCAGGCTGGTGTGTGCGAGGGATGGGGTGGGGACAGTGACAGCCAGGGTGGGGACAGCGTGGCTGGGGACACCCAGAGCGGTGCAGAATGGGGATGGGAACAGTGGCTGGGGACAGCCAGGGTGGGGACAGGGGGTACGGGGACAGCCGGACTGGGGTGGGATGGGGGGACAGGGTGACCAGGGACAGCCAGGATGGGGACAGGGGGTACTGGGACAGCCGGACTGGGGCAGGATGGGGGGACAGGGTGACCAGGGACAGCCAGGATGGGGACAGGGGGTACTGGGACAGCCGGACTGGGGTGGGATGGGGGGACAGGGTGACCAGGGACAGCCAGGGTGGGGACAGGGGGTACTGGGACAGCCAGGGTGGGGACAGGGGGTACTGGGACAGCCGGACTGGGGCAGGATGGGGGGACAGGGTGACCAGGGACAGCCAGGGTGGGGACAGGGTGACCAGGGACAGCCAGGGTGGGGACAGGGGGTACGGGGACAGCCGGACTGGGGCGGGATGGGGGGACTGGGGATATGTAGGATGAGGATGGGGACACAGCGACGCCCAGGCTGGTGCAGGGAGGCGGGGAACAGCCACCGAGACCATCCCAACCACGTCCCCACGGCCCGGGCAGGCGAGCCGGAATTCCGCTACGTGGCCGGGATGCACGGGAACGAGGTGCTGGGCCGGGAGCTGCTGCTGAACCTGATGGAATTCCTGTGCCGGGAATTCCGGCTGGGCAACCCGCGCGTGGTGCAGCTGGTGACGGACACCCGCATCCACCTGCTGCCCTCCATGAACCCCGACGGCTACGAGACCGCCTACAAGCTGGTAGGGCCGGGATCGCCCCGGTGCCGCCCCGGTGCCGTCCCGGTGACCGTCCCGGTGACCGTGGCGTCCCCGGCAGGGCTCGGAGCTGGCGGGATGGGCCATGGGCCGCTGGACCTACGAGGGCATCGACCTCAACCACAACTTTGCCGACCTGAACACGGCGCTGTGGGACGCCGAGGACAACGACCTGGTGCCCCACCAGTTCCCCAACCACTACATCCCCATCCCCGAGTACTACACCTTCGCCAACGCCACGGTGAGACCCCGCAACGCCCCGATCCTCCCGGGATGGGGCCGCGGGGAGACCCCGAAACCCACTCGTCCTGTGCCAGTGTCACAGTGAGACCCCAAAAACCAGCCCTGAGCCCCCTCCCTCCTGCACCCCATCATCCCACCCCAATGACGTGGTGAGCCCCCCAAAACCCCTCCATGCTCCTGCACCAGCACCACAGGGAAACCCCCAAAATCTCTCGTGTCAGTGCTGTGGTGAGACCCCCCCAAACCCCCTTAAAACCCTCCAAAAACTCCTCAAAACACCCCTGAAATCCCCCAAAACCCCTCCATGCTCCTGCACCAGCACCACAGTGAAACCTCCAAAATCTCTCGTGTCAGTGCTGTGATGAGACCCCCAAAACCCCTCAAAGTCCCCCCAAATCTCCCTGCAACCCCCCCAAAACCCCTCCCAATCCTCCCTCACCAGCACTGCGGTGAAACCCCCAAAATCCCTCATGGCAGTGGTGTGGTGAGACCCCCCAAAATCCCTTGGAACCCCTCAAAACCCCTTTAAATCCCCCCAGAAACCTCTCAAAACCCCTCCACATCCTCCTGCACCAGCACCGCAGTGAACCCCCCAAAATCCCTCATACCAATGCTGTGGTGTACCAAAACCCCTTAAAACCCCTCAAAACCCCCTCAAAACCCCCCCAAACCCCCTCCCAATTCTCCCCCACCAGCACCACAGTGAACTCCCCAAAATTGCTCATGGCAATGTTGTGCTGACACCCCCAAAACCCCCTTAAAACCCCTAAAATCCCTCACGGCAATGCTGTGGTAAAACCCCCTTAAAGCCCCCCAAAATCCCTCATGGCAATGCTGCAGTGACACCCCCAAAACCCCCTTAAAACCCCCCAAAATCCCTCTCGGCAATGCTGCAGTGACACCCCCAAAACCCCCTTAAAACCCCCCAAAATCCCTCTCGGCAATGCTGCAGTGAAACCCCCTTAAACTCCCCCAAACCCCCCCAAATCCCCTTGAAACGCCCCCAAACCCCTCCCAATCCTGCCCCACCAGCAGCGCGGTGCTGCCCACCCGCGGGTGACCACACCGGGGCCGGACCCCACCCCATCCCAGGGGGCCAACAGCAGCACGAGGGCCTGGGACCGGGCACGGGTGGCACGGGTGGCACGGGTGACATGGGTGACACAGGTGACACGGGTGGTACAGGTGGCACGGTGGCACAGGTGGCATGGGTGACAGGTGACACGGGGGACAGGTGACACAGGTGACACAGGTGACAGGTGGCCCAGGTAACACAGGTGGCCCAGGTGACATGGGTGACATGGGTGACACAGGTGGCACAGGTGACAGGTGGCACAGGTGACACAGGGGACACGGGTGACAGGTGGCACGGGTGACACGGGTGACAGGTGGCACAGGTGACACGGGTGACACAGGTGACACGGATGACACAGGTGACACGGGTGACAGGTGGCACGGGTGGCACAGGTGGCACAGGTGGCACGGGTGGCACGGGTGACATGGGTGACAGATGACACAGGTGACACAGGTGACAGGTGGCCCAGGTGACACGGGTGACATGGGTGACACAGGTGACAGGTGGCACAGGTGACAGGTGACACAGGTGGCACAGGTGACACGGGTGGCCTGGGTGACACGGGTGACACAGGTGACACGGGTGACACGGGTGACACGGGTGACAGTTGACACGGGTGACACAGGTGACAGGTGACACGGGTGACACGGGTGACACAGGTGACACGGGTGGCACAGGTGACACGGGTGACAGGTGGCACAGGTGACACAGGTGGCCCAGGTGACACAGGTGACAGGTGGCCCGGGTGGCCTGGGTGACACAGGTGACAGGTGACACGGGTGGCACGGGTGACACAGGTGACACGGGTGACATGGGTGACAGGTGGCCCGGGTGGCCCGGGTGACACTGGTGACACGGGTGACAGAGGTGACACAGGTGACACGGGTGACACAGGTGGCCCGGGTGGCCCGGGTGGCCCAGGTGGCCCGGGTGACACGGGTGACACAGGCAACACAGGTGACAGGTGGCCCGGGTGGCCCGGGTGACACGGGTGACAGGTGGCCCGGGTGGCCCGGGTGGCCCTGGTGACACAGGTGACAGGTGGCCCGGGTGGCCCGGGTGACACCGGTGGCACGGCGCAGGTGGCCCCGGAGACGCGGGCGGTGATCGCGTGGATGCAGCGCTACCCGTTCGTGCTGAGCGCCAACCTGCACGGCGGCGAGCTGGTGGTCACCTACCCCTTCGACATGACCCGCACCTACTGGAAGGCCCAGGAACTGACCCCCACGCCCGACGACGGCGTCTTCCGCTGGCTGGCCACCGTCTACGCCACCGCCAACCTGGCCATGGCCCGCGGCGAGCGCCGGCCTTGCCACTACGACGACTTCACGCGCTTCGGCAACATCATCAACGGCGCCAACTGGCACACGGTGGCCGGCAGTGAGTACGGAGCCTCGGCCGCCCCTTCTGTCGCCCCGTTTGTCCCCTTCTGGTTCTGCCACCGCCCCGCTGTCCCGCGCAGGTATGAACGACTTCAGCTACCTGCACACCAACTGCTTCGAGATCACCGTGGAGCTGTCCTGTGACAAATTCCCGCACGCCTCCGAGCTGCCCGAGGAGTGGGAGAACAACCGGGAGTCGCTGCTGCTCTTCATGGAGCAGGTCGGGCACGGGGTGGCACCGGCGGGGTTGGGGTTTGGGCAGGGGGGGAGTGGCTCAAGGGTGAGCGAAGCAAGCCCGGGTCTGTCCGTCTGTCTGTCCGGAGGGTCTGGGGAGTGCTGGGAGAATGGGGCAATGGGAAGGGGGTCCAGGTGGTTCTGGGATCGTGGGGACATCAGGGAAAGGGGTCCAGGATGGGGGTGCTGGGGTGTGCTGGGATCATGGGGACACTGGGGGGGTCCAGGTGGTTCTGGGATCATGGGGACACCGGGGAAGGAGGTCCAGGATGGGGGGTGTGGTGCTTCTGGGGCCACGGGGACACTGAGGGGATCCAGGTGGTTCTGGGATCATGGGGACACTGGGGGGATCCAGGTGGTTCTGGGATCGTGGGGACACCAGGGGGATCCAGGTGGTTCTGGGATCGTGGGGACATCGGGGAAGGAGGTCCAGGATGGGGGGGTGTGGTGGTTCTGGGATCGTGGGGACATCGGGGAAGGAGGTCCAGGATGGGGGGGTGTGGTGGTTCTGGGATCATGGGGACACCGGGGGGATCCAGGTGGTTCTGGGATCATGGGGACACCAGGGGGATCCAGGTGGTTCTGGGATCATGGGGACACTGGGGGGATCCAGGTGTTTCTGGGATCATGGGGACATCGGGAGGATCCAGGTGGTTCTGAGGCCATGGGAACACTGAGGGGATCCAGGTGGTTCTGGGATCATGGGGACACTGGGGGGATCCAGGTGGTTGTGGGATCATGGGGACACCAGGGGGATCCAGGTGGTTCTGAGGCCATGGGAACACTGAGGGGATCCAGGTGGTTCTGGGATCATGGGGACACTGGGGGGGTCCAGGTGGTTCTGGGATCATGGGGACACTGGGGAAGGAGGTCCAGGATGGGGGGTGTGGTGGTTCTGGGATCATGGGGACACCGGGGGGATCCAGGTGGTTCTGGGATCATGGGGACACCAGGGGGTCCAGGTGGTTCTGGGATCGTGGGGACATCGGGGAAGGAGGTCCAGGATGGGGGGTGTGGTGGTTCTGGGATCATGGGGACACCAGGGGGATCCAGGTGGTTCTGGGATCGTGGGGACACCGGGGGGATCCAGGTGGTTCTGGGATCATGGGGACATCGGGGAGATCCAGAGTGGGAGATTTGGGGGTCTTTGGGCCATTGGGACACTGGAGAAGGGGGGTCCAGGATGGGGGTCCTGGGCTGTGCTGGGTTCATGGGGGCATTGGGGGGGCTCAGGGGGTGCTGGGATCACGGGGACACCGAGGAAGAGGGGTTCGGGATGGGGGATTTAGGGGTGTTCTGGCAATGGGGGAATTGGGGGGGGGTCCAGGTGGTTCTGGGGCAGTGGGGACACTGGGGGGTCTGGGACCATGGGGACACTGAGGAATGGGGTCCAGGGTGGGGGGTCTGGGGGGTGCTGGGTTCATCGGGACAACGGGGGAGGTCTGGAGGTGCTGGGGGACCATGGGGACACCGAGGGGTCCTGGGCAGGTCAGCGACAGGGAACCCCCAGGAGGGGGTCTCTGTGACCCCTGGGGAGGGGGGGGGACACACTGGGGACACCCTGTGGCACCTTCCCGACCCCCCGGGACCCCCCGGCTCCAGGTGCACCGCGGGATCAAGGGCGTGGTTCGGGACAGCGACACCGAGCAGGGGATCCCCAACGCCATCATCTCCGTGGATGGCATCAACCACGACGTCCGCACCGGTACGGGGGCACCGGGAGGGGAGTGGGGCCGGATTTGGGGTGGCGGCGGAAACGGGATCCGGCTGCGAGGGAAGATGGGATAAGGGCAGTAAGGGGGTTGGGAGCAGGGATAGGGCTGGAGGTGGGAATGGGGAAGGGGATGAGATTTAGGGGTGGGATTGGGGTTGCAGGTGGAGATGGAAATAGGATTCGAGTGGGAAAGGGGGTGGGATGGGGAGAAGAATGGGATTGGGATGGGAATAGGGATGGGATGGGAATGGGGACAGGGAAAGGAACGAGATAATGAGATGGGATTTGGGGATGGGATTGGGAATTGCAGGTGGGGATGGAAATAGACTGGGAAAAGGGCTGAGGACAGGAATGGGGTTGTGGATACGAATAGGATGGGACCGGGGACAGGGATGGAAGGGGGATGGGATTGGGGGTTGCAGATGGCAATGGAAGTAGGATTAGAGCGGGAACGGGATCGGGGATGGGAACAGGAACGGGGATGAGACAAGAACGGGACTGGGCGTGCGAATGCAATGGGGCTGGGGATGAGGACAGGGACGGGGGACAGGAGCGTGACACCCGCCCCCGCCGCAGCCTCGGACGGGGACTACTGGCGGCTGCTGAACCCGGGCGAGTACGAGGTGACGGCGCGGGCCGAGGGCTACGAGGCGGCCACGCAGCCGTGCCGGGTCTACTTCGAGAACGTGCCCACCCCGTGCAGCTTCCGCCTGGCGCGGGCGCGGGGCCGGCACCGGCCCGGGAGGAGCCGCCCGGGCCCCGACCCGGCCCTGCGGCTGCAGCGGCTGCGCCTCCGCCGCCTGCGCGCCCACGGCCGCGGGCAGTGACCGGGCCGGCCCCGGGGCCGCGGGCTCGGCCGGGGGCGCGACGGCTCCCAGTAAAGTCTGGCTGCGCTGCCGCTGCGACTCTGCGGGCCTGGGGCGGCGGAGGGGGCTGGGAACGGCACCGGGAACCGGGGAGGGAACGGGACCACCGGGAACGGGACCGGGAACTGGGGCGGGAACGGGACCATCGCGAACGGGACCGGGAACCGGGGGGGAACGGGACCACCGCGAACAGGACCGGGAACCGGGGCGGGAATGGGACCACCGCGAACAGGACCGGGAACCGGGGCGGGAATGGGACCACCGGGAACGGGACCGGGAACCGGGGCGGGAATGGGACCACCGAGAACGGGACCGGGAACCGGGGGGGAACGGGACCACCGGGAATGGGACCACCGAGAACGGGACCGGGAACTGGGGCGGGAACGGGACCACCGGGAACGGGACCACCGGGAACCGGGGCAGCAATGGGACCACCGGGAACGGGACCGGGAACCGGGGCGGGAACGGGACCACCGGGAACGGGACCAGGAACCGGGGGTGAACGGGACCACCGGGAACGGGACCACCGGGAGCGGGACCGGGAACCGGGGGTGAACGGGACCACCGGGAACGGGACCACCGGGAACGGGACCGGGAACCGGGGCGGGAACGGGACCACCGGGAGCGGGACCGGGAACCGGGGGTGAACGGGACCACCGGGAACGGGACCGGGACTCGATCCCGCCCCGGCGCCCGGCGCGCGAACACCGCGAGGCCACGCCCCCGCTAGGCCACGCCCCGTTTATGCCCATAAATGGACACGCCGAGCCCCGCCCATTCCCTGGTGGCCAATAGAAACTCTGCACTAGGACGCGCCCCCCGTAGGCCCCGCCCCATTTGCCCATAAATGGTCGTTCCCCGTAAGCCCCGCCCACCACACAACCGCCCCTTCCCCATTGGCGGTGGCGCCTCTGGCCCCGCCCCGCCGCCCCCCGGAGCTCTCGTCCCGCCCCCTCTTCGAATCTCTGGGCGCCTATTGGCTGCCGGCGATGGAGGGGCGGGGCTTGTCGGGTCGGGGACCAATAGGATGCGAGGTGTGTGGGCGGCGCGGAGGGGGCGGGGCTGGGGGGCCGCTGAGGGGGCTCGGGGACAGCGGGGCCTTACTGGGAGCACTGGGGCGATACTGGGGGGGTTCTTGGGCCACCGGGGTCTGCAACCTGCGGTGGCCACAGGGTGCTGGGGCCACTGGGATGGTCTGGGGGCTGCTGGACCATGAGGGTGCTGAGGGGGTGGGTCTGCGAACTTCTGGGGAGCGTGGGGACAATGAGGGGGTCTCCAGGGTGGGGGGGGGGTCCAGAGGGTGCCTGGACTGTGGGGGTCTGGGAAGTGCTGGGACCGTGGAGGCACTGGAAGGGTGCGGGGGGGGTCCTGGGACCATGGTGGGGGGCACTGGGGGATGTTGGGACTTTGGGGACACCGGGAGAGGGTCAGGAGTGGGGATCCAGGGGCTGCTGGATGGGGTGTCCATGGAGAAGGGGTCGGGGGTGCTGGGACCGTGCCCCCAATATCTCAGGCTGCCCAAGGGATCCCCCCCGTGCCTGTCCCCCCACCCGAAATAAAGACCTGTCCTCGACGCGGGGCTGAGCCCTTCCTCGGGGGTCCCCAACACCCCCGGGACCCCCACGGCGCCCCACGGGGAGGCTCCGGCAGGGGTTGGGGGGTGGTCGTCACCGTGATGACCTCCGCAGCCCCTTGGGGTGACCCTGGACAGGGGGGGTCACCCCCAGGTCCAGTTGGGGCCCCCCCCCGAGCGCCGAGCTGGGGGGTGTTTGTACTTCGGGGGGTACAGCTTCTCTGAGCACACCACGCTCGAGGTGCTCGAGGAGTGGGGTTTTTGGGATTTGGGGGATTTTGGGGGAGTTTTTGGGGTGTTGGGAGTGAGGTCTGGGGGTGCTGGAATTCGCAGCCCCTAAAAACAGGGGGGTTGGGGTCCTCGCAGGGAGTGGGGAGGGGGTTTGGGGAGGTTTAGAGCCCCTGTTGGGGGTGCTGGAGGGGTGGGAACCCATTTTTGGGGGTCGGGAGGGGGATTTAGGGTCGGGGGAAAGGCGTTTGGGGCACTTAGGACCAAATTTTAGGGGTGCTGGAGTGGTGCGACCCCATTTTTGGGCAGTGGGAAGGGGATTTGGGGCCACGGGAAGGGGTGCCAGTGGTGGTCCCCATTTCACCGCCATGCCCGTAGCCACCCATTGCTGCCCCATCACCGGGATTTGGGGGGCGGGGGGGGGGGGGGCGAACAGGGGGTCCCCATGTCACTTCCCGGGCCCCCCGTGCCCTGCACAGCTGCTGCTGCCCCCCCAGTTTCCCCCCTCCCCGTGACCCCATAACCTTCCCGGGATGGGTTTACGGCATCATCCAACATCGGCAGGGGCAGCACTTCCCGCTCGGCGCCTGCGCCCGCCGGAGCCTCCGCCGGCCTGGGCACGGCCCAAATTGGGGGTCCCTCGCTGCCGGGCTATCACCAGAGCCCCCCCCCAAACCTGCCCGAGCTCGCACCCCAAGGGCCGCACAACAATGGGCTGAACGCATCCGGCGTCTGCCAGCGCTGGGAGCGGCCGGCTGCGGAAACAAAGAGACACCCCGCCCCCCCCCCCAAAAAAAAAAAAGCCCCTCCGCGTGGTGCTGGGGAGGGGTCACCGAGCCCCCCACGGCCGGTGAGGGACCCCCCGGTTTGCCCCGAGGAGCTGCACAGCCGCTGGCCCCGGTTTGAGGAGCGACAGCGCCGGTAGCAGCAGGTGGGGGGGGCAGGGAGCGGATTTGGGGTTTCTTTTGGGGAGGGGGTGCCGGCAGCCCGGGAAGGGAGGTGGGGGGGGGGGGGGTGAGGCCGTGCGGGGTTTGGGGATCCCCGACTCCTTCGCTGTGCCCAGCCTGGCTCAGCCCCCCAAGCCCCGAGCGGCCCCGGGGGGGGGGGTCTGTCCCCTTCTGTCCCCTCGTGTCCCCTTCTGTCCCCTCGTGTCCCCTCGTGCCCCGCCCCGTGTCCCTTTGCCCCGCTCCGTCCCGCCACGGCGGGCAAAGGACGGTGCCCACGGGCTGCCCACCTTTGCCCGGGCCGGGTGGTGCCGCGGCTCCCGGTGAGTGTTGAGGACCCGGGGAGGGGTGGGGCACCCCCAGATCCTGCTGCTGTTCCCCTCTGTGCCCCCCACAGCCCCTGGTGCCCACCCTGCGTGCCCCGCTTAAACCCCCTGCCCAGCCGGGCTCGGGGGTGAACCCCCCCCCCCCCGATGGGGGCCCATCAAAGGGAGGAAGGGACCCCCCCCATCTGTTTCCCTGCTGCTTTCGGGGGACCCCCGGGTGGGAGGGGCACCGGCACTGCCCTGACCCCTCTGTGCCACCCCAGGGATGAGTCTGGGGGTATCCTGGGGGGTCCCTGTGGAGGTGGGCACTGCCCTGACCCCTCTGTGCCACCCCAGGGATGAGTCTGGGGGTACCCTGGGGGGTCCCTGTGGAGGTGGGCCCTGCCCTGACCCCCCTGTGCCACCCCAGGGATGAGTCTGGGGGTATCCTGGGGGGTCCCTGTGGAGGTGGGCCCTGCCCTGACCCCCCTGTGCCACCCCAGGGATGAGTCTGGGGGTACCCTGGGGGGTCCCTGTGGAGGTGGGCCCTGCCCTGACCCCTCTGTGCCACCCCAGGGATGAGTCTGGGGGTATCCTGGGGGGTCCCTGTGGAGGTGGGCCCTGCCCTGACCCCCCTGTGCCACCCCAGGGATGAGTCTGGGGGTACCCTGGGGGGTCCCTGTGGAGGTGGGCCCTGCCCTGACCCCCCTGTACCACCCCAAGGATGGCATCAGTTTTACCCCGGGCATCCCCACCCATGGCACCTCCCTGACCGCCCCTTATCCCACCCCACAGGTGCCCCCATGGCGTCGTTCCGCATCCGGCAGTACCGGGAGCAGGACTACGAGGCGGTGCGGGCACTGTTCGCCCGTGGCATCCTGGAGCACGCCCCGGCCGGCTTCCGGCACGTGCTGCGCTCGGCGCGGGTACGGCTGGCACTGCTGGCCGTGTTCGTGGCCGCGCGGGCGGCCGCCGGCTCCTGGGTGCTGGGGCTGGGCGCCGTGGCCCTGGCGCTGGTGCTGCTCTGGGTGCTGGTGCGCTCGCTCAGCGCCGAGTACGTGCGCGAGGCGCTGGGCACCGACCTGTGCGACGTGCCCGGCGCTTACCTGCGCCCGCCCGACTGCTGCTTCTGGGTGGCCGAGGCGGGCGGCGCCGTGGTGGGCATGGTGGCGGCGGTGCCCGCGGGCCGCGGCGAGCTGGAGCTGAAGAGGATGTCGGTGAGCCGGGAGCACCGGGGCCGCGGGCTGGCGCGGGCGCTGTGCCAGGAGGTGCTGGGCTTCGCCCGCGCCCGCGGTTACGGCGCCGTGGTGCTCGGCACCTCCATGGTGCAGGTGGCGGCGCAGCGGCTCTACGAGGGGCAGGGCTTCCGCAGGGTGGGCATGTCCTACCCCTCGCTGCTGGGCACCATGCTGAACTTCCAGATCTTCCACTACCGCCGCGACCTGGGCGATGGCACCAAGTAAGGGCCCGAGGGGCGCCGGGGGCCCGGCACGGGTGGCACTGCCACGGCGCCACGGGACAGCGCGGCACCCCGAACCTGGCACACGAGGCAGTGCCGTGGCACCCCAGCTCCAGCCCCAGCGCAGCAGCACGGCCGTGGCACCGTGAGGCCGGGACATGAGGCGCTGCCGTGGCACCCGAACCCTGGCGCGCGAGGCACTGCTATGGCACCCCAAACCCGGCCCCAGGACACGAGGCCTCACCCCAGCGCTCCGACCCCAATCCTGGCACAGCAGCACCGGCACGGCACCACGATCCCGGGACACGGAGCGCCGCCGCGGCACCCCAACCTGGCACGTGTGGCGCTGCCGGGGCACCCCGACCGCAGCACGTGTGGCAGCGCCTTGGCACCCGAACTCCGGGACTCCGGCACAGCACTCCAGCCCTGGCACGCGAAGCACCACCATGGCAGCCCCGATCCCCAGCCCGGCGCAGGAGCCAGCGCCGCGGCCCTTCCCGGATTTCCAGCAGCGGGAAATAAAGAGAGACCTGTGGGAACGCTGTGTGTGACAAGGGACGTCTTGGGGGACGGGGGACACCCCATGGGGGTAAAGGACAGCTTGGGGGACACTCTGGGGGACAAGGGGTGCCTTTGGGGACAGCGAGTACCTTGGGAAAGAAGGGATACCTTGAGGGACATCTTGGTGGAACAGGGGACGTCCTGGGGGCACCTTTGGGGATAAGGGGGCACCTTGAGGGAGCTGGGGACACGCTGGGGGACAACGGAGATCTTGGGGGAGAGGGGAAACCTTTGGGGACAGGCGACATTTGGGGGGGACAGCGCCCGTGCCCTCAGCCAAGATGGCGGCGGTTCCTCTTTCTCTCTGCCCTCACCCAAGATGGCGGCGGTTCCCCTTTCCCTCTGCCCTCACCCAAGATGGCGGCGGTTCCCCTTTCCCCCTGCCCTCACCCAAGATGGCGGCGGTTCCCCTTTCCCCCTGCCCTCACCCAAGATGGCGGCGGTTCCCGTTTCCCGCTGCCCTCACCCAAGATGGCGGCGGTTCCCCGTTCCCGCTGCCCTCACCCAAGATGGCGGCGGTTCCCCTTTCTCGCTGCCCTCACCCAAGATGGCGGCGGTTCCTCTTTCTCTCTGCCCTCACCCAAGATGGCGGCGGTGCCCCTTTCCCGCTGCCCTCACCCAAGATGGCGGCGGTTCCCCTTTCCCCCTGCCCTCACCCAAGATGGCGGCGGTTCCCGTTTCCCGCTGCCCTCACCCAAGATGGCGGCGGTTCCCCGTTCCCGCTGCCCTCACCCAAGATGGCGGCGGTTCCCCTTTCCCCCTGCCCTCACCCAAGATGGCGGCGGTTCCTCTTTCTCTCTGCCCTCACCCAAGATGGCGGCGGTTCCCCTTTCTCTCTGCCCTCACCCAAGATGGCGGCGGTGCCCCTTTCCCGCTGCCCTCACCCAAGATGGCGGCGGTTCCCCTTTCCCGCTGCCCTCACCCAAGATGGCGGCGGTTCCCCTTTCTCGCTGCCCTCACCCAAGATGGCGGCGGTTCCCCTTTCTCTCTGCCCTCACCCAAGATGGCGGCGGTTCCCCGTTCACCCGCCCGTGCCCTTACCCAAGATGGCGGCGGCCAGCCTGGCGTCACGGCGTGACGTGAGGGGCGTGGCGCGGCTGAGGGAAGCGCCGGGACCCCCCGGTCGCAATCCCGCTCCCGGTCCCGATCCCGGTCCCGGTTCCCCCTCACCCCGCCCCGGCCGCGCCATGGATTGTTACACGGCCAACTGGAACCCGCTGGGCGAAGAGACCTTCTACCGGTGAGGGGCGGCGGGGGCGGAACCGGCCCGAGGCTGCTCGGGGGTCCCGGGGCTCTCCGGGAGAGGGGTCCCGGGTGTGTTTGGGGGTCTCGGGGCTGGGAGAGGGGTCCCGGGAGTGCTCGGGGGGATGCCAGGGCTGGGAATGGGATCCCGGGGGTGGTCGGGGGGCGTTCTGGGGCTGGTTCGGGGGTTCTGGGGGGATCGGGAGTCCTGGGGTGGTTGGGGGGGTCCCGGGGGTTTCCGGGGGGGTCTTGAGGCTGCTTGGAGGAGTCTCGTGGTGCCCGTGGATCTTGGGAATGGCTGGGAAGGAGGTCCCGGGGGTGGTTGAGGGGTCCCAGGGCTGTCGTGAGGCGTCCTGGGATGGTCTTGGGGTTGGCTGGGAGGGGTCTCGTGGTGCCCATGGATTTTGGGGTTGGCTGGGAGGGGTCTCGTGGTGCCCATGGATTTTGGGGTTGGCTGGAGGGGGTCCTGCGGTGGCCCCGGGCTGCTGGCACAGTCTGAGGGGTTCCCGGGATGTCTGTGGATCTCGGGGCTCCTGGGGTCTATCAGGGGGGTCCCAGGGCTGGCTGGGGGTGGGCACCATCCGTGGCCCGCCATCCCTGCGCCTGCCACTTGTCCGTCCGTCCGTCCATCCCTCCATCCATCCATCCATCCATCCATCCCTCCATCCATCCCTCCCTCCATCCATCCCTCCATCCATCCATCCATCCCTCCATCCCTCCATCCATCCCTCCATCCATCCCTCCATCCATCCATCCATCCATCCATCCATCCATCCATCCATCCATCCATCCATCCATCCATCCCTCCCTCCCTCCATCCATCCATCCATCCATCCATCCATCCATCCATCCATCCATCCCTCCCTCCCTCCATCCATCCATCCATCCATCCCTCCCTCCATCCATCCATCCCTCCATCCATCCATCCCTCCATCCCTCCCTCCCTCCATCCGTGTCCCGGCAGGAAGCTGGAGCTGTACTCCATGGAATGGGGGCTGCGGGAGGACCTGCGGGACTGCGTGGTGGCAGCGGCCCCATACGGGGGTCCCATAGGTGGGTGCAGCCCCTCTGAGCCCCCCGAGCCGGGGCGGTGCCGGTGATGGCTCAGGGAACGTTCGTTCCCCAGCTCTGCTGAGGAATTCCCGGCGGGAGAAGACCCCCAGCGCCCGCCCGCTCCTGGAGATCTACTCGGCCTCGGGGCTGCTCCTGGCCAGTGTCCCGGTGAGGCGGGAGGGGACGAACACCCCCGCGTTTGTGGGGGACAGGGATGTGGGATCAAAGGGGAGAGGGAGCTGCCGAGGGATGGGAGAGGAGGATGGGATGGGGTTTGGAGCCCCAGGAACGTCCTCCCTTCTCCTGCCTGGGGCTGGGGCGGACACGGGGCAGTGGAGGGACCGGGAGAGGTGCCATGGCTGCAGGGACCTGGAGTAGAGCCAGGGCAGGTGAGGTGTTGGACCTCTGGATGAGGTGTTGGACCTTGGGATGAGGTGTTGGACCTCTGGATGAGGTGTCGGACCTTGGGATGAAGTGTTGGACCTTGGGATGAGGTGTCAGACCTTGGGATGATGGGTCAGGCCTTGGGATGAGGTGTTGGACATTGGAATGAGGTGTTGGACCTTGGGATGTGGTGTTGGACCTCGGGATGAGGTGTTGGACCTTGGGATAAGATGTCAAGCCTTGGGATGAGGTGTTGGACATTTGGATGATGTGTCAGACCTTGGGATGAGGCGCTGGACCTTGGGATGAGGTGTTGGACCTTGGGATGAGGTGTTGAACCTCTGGATGAGGTGTTGGACCTTGGAATGAGGTGTTGGACCTTGGGATGAGGTGTTGGACCTTGGAATGAGGTGTTGGAGCTCTGGATGAGGTGTCAGACCTTGGGATGATGGGTCAGGCCTTGGGATGATGGGTCAGGCCTTGGGATGAGGTGTTGGACCTTGGAATGAGGTGTTGGGCCTTGGGATGAGGTGTTGGACCTTGGAATGTGGTGTTGGACTTCTGGATGAGATGTTGGACCTTGGGATGTGGTGTTGGACCTTGGGATAAGATGTCAAGCCTTGGGATGAGGTGTTGGACATTTGGATGAGGTGTTGGACCGTGGGATACGGTGTCAGACCTTGGGATGAGGTGTTGGACCTTGGAATGAGGTGTTGGACTTCTGGATGAGACGTTGGACCTTGGGATGTGGTGTCGGACCTTGGGATAAGATGTCAAGCCTTGGGATGAGGTGTTGGACATTTGGATGAGGTGTCAGACCTTGGGATGATGGGTCAGGCCTTGGGATGAGGTGTTGGACCTTGGGATATGGTGTTGGACCTCTGGATGAGGTGTTGAACCTCTGGATGAGGTGTTGGACCTCTGGATGAGGTGTTGGACCTTGGGATGAGGTGTTGGACCTTGGGATGTGGTGTTGGACCTTGGGATGAGGTGTTGGACCGTGGGATGAGGTGTTGAACCTCTGGATGAGGTGTTGGACCTTGGAATGAGGTGTTGAACCTCTGGATGAGGTGTTGGACCTTGGAATGAGGTGTTGGACCTTGGGATGAGGTGTTGGACCTTGGAATGAGGTGTTGGAGCTCTGGATGAGGTGTCAGACCTTGGGATGATGGGTCAGGCCTTGGGATGAGGTGTTGGAGCTTGGAATGAGGTGTTGGACCTTGGAATGTGGTGTTGGACTTCTGGATGAGATGTTGGACCTTGGGATGTGGTGTCGGACCTTGGGATAAGATTTCAAGCCTTGGGATGAGGTGTTGGACATTTGAATGAGGTGTTGGACCGTGGGATACGGTGTCAGACCTTGGGATGAGGTGTCGGACCTTGGGATGAGGTGTCGGACCTTGGGATGAAGTGTTGGACCTCTAGATGAGGTGTCAGACCTTGGGATGATGAGTCAGGCCTTGGGATGAGGCGTTGGACCTTGGAATGAGGTGTTGGACCTCGGGATGAGGTGTTGGACCTTGGGATGTGGTGTCGGACCTTGGGATAAGATGTCAAGCCTTGGGATGAGGTGTTGGACATTTGGATGAGGTGTCAGACCTTGGGATGATGGGTCAGGCCTTGGGATGAGGTGTCGAACCTTGGGATGAGGTGTTGGACATTTGGATGAGGTGTCAGACCTTGGGATGATGAGTCAGGCCTTGGGATGAGGTGTTGGACCTCTGGATGAGGTGTTGGACCTTGGGATGAGGTGTTGGACCTTGGAATGAGGTGTTGGACCTTGGGATGTGGTGTCAGACCTTGGGATGAGGTGTTGGACCTTGGAATGTGGTGTTGGACCTTGGGATGTGGTGTCAGACCTTGGGATGAGGTGTTGGACCTCCAAGTGAGGTGTCCAACCTCTGGACAAGGTGTCCAACCTCTGGACAAGCTGTCAGACCTCAACCACGCCCGCTGACCCCACGGGAGGGACATCCCTGGCTCGGGGCTGTCCGGAGCACCCCGGAGCCGACCCTTTCCCGTGCCATTCCCAGTGGAAGAGCGGCCACCTGGTGCACCTGGGCTGGACGGCGGGGGAGGACCTGCTGTGCATCCAGGAGGACGGGACCGTGCTGGTCTACAACCTGTTCTGCGAGTTCAAGCGGCACTTCAGCATGGGAAACGTGAGGGAACGGGCGCCGGGACGGGGCAGCGACCTCACAGCCCGTCCCATTCCACCCCCGTCCCATTCCACCCCCGTCCCATTCCACCCCCGTCCCATTCCACCCCCGTCCCATTCCACCCCCATCCCATTCCACCCCCGTCCCATTCCACCTCTGCCCCATTCCACCCCGTCCCATTCCACCCCATCCCATTCCACCCCGTCCCATTCCACCCCGTCCCATTCCACCCCCGCCCCATTCCACCCCCGTCCCATTCCACCCCGTCCCATTCCACCCCGTCCCATTCCACCCCCGTCCCATTCCACCCCTGCCCCATTCCACCCCTGCCGTGGGCAGGGACCCCGCCCAGTATCCCAGGGACCCCTCCCACCATCCCTGGGGCACTTCCCACCATCCCAGGGACACTTCCCACCATCCCAGGGTCACTCCCACCATCCCAGGGACACTCCCACCATCCCTGTGACACCTCCCACCATCCCAAGGACACCTCCCACCATCCCAAGGACACCTCCCACCATCCCAGGGACACTCCCACCATCCCTGGGACATTTCCACCATCCCAGGGACACTCCCACCATCCCAGGGACACTCCCACCATCCCAGGGACACCTCCCACCATCCCAGGGTGCTCCAAGCCTCAATGCCCAGCCCGGCCTTGGGCACTCGCAGGGATCCAGAGGCAGCCGCAGCTTCTCAGGGAATTCCAGCCCAGCCAGGAATCCCTTCCCGCTTTCCCACCCCGGATCTGCTCTGTTCCGTTTCCCCCTCGCTCTGCCTCTTGGCAGATGTCCCGGGCGGGCTTTGGGGGATGCGGAATCGACCCCTTGGGGCACCGCGGGGAGCCCGGGGCTGGCCCATCCCTCGGGAACGAGCTGGGATCCATCCCGGAGGGCAGAGCATTGCCCTCCTCGCTGCGTGCCTGAGCCGAGCCCCAGTGTCCCCAGTATCCCCAGTATCCCCGTGTCCCCAGTGTCCCCAGTGTTCCAGTGTCCCAGTGTCCCCAGTGCCCCCAGTGTCCCAGTGCCCCCAGTGTCCCCAGTGTCCCCAGTATCCCCAGTGTCCCAGTGTCCCAGTGCCCCCAGTGTCCCAGTGTTCCAGTGCCCCCAGTGTCCCCAATGTCCCCAGTGCCCCCAGTGTCCCCAATGTCCCCAGTATCCCCAGTATCCCCAGTATCCCCAGTGTCCCCAGTATCCCCAGTGTCCCCAGTGCCCCCAGTGTCCCCAGTATCCCCAGTATCCCCAGTATCCCCAGTATCCCCAGTGTCCCAGTGTCCCAGTGTCCCCATGCCCGCAGTGTCCCCAGTGCCCCAGTGTCCCCAGTATCCCCAGTATCCCCAGTATCCCCAGTGTCCCACTGTCCCCAGTATCCCCAGTGCCCCCAGTGTCCCAGTGCCCCCAGTGTCCCAGTGTTCCAGTGCCCCCAGTGTCCCCAGTGCCCCCAGTGTCCCAGTGCCCCCAGTGTCCCAGTGTTCCAGTGCCCCCAGTGTCCCCAATGTCCCCAGTGTCCCCAATGTCCCCAGTGCCCCCAGTGTCCCCAATGTCCCCAGTATCCCCAGTGTCCCAGTATCCCCAGTGTCCCCAGTATCCCCAGTGTCCCCAGTGTCCCAGTGTCCCCAGTGTCCCAGTGTCCCCAGTATCCCCAGTATCCCCAGTGCCCCAGTGTCCCCAGGGTCCCCAGTGTCCCCAGTGTCCCACTGTCCCCGTGTCCCACTGCCCCCAGTATCCCCAGTGCCCCCAGTGTCCCCAGTGTCCCCAGTATCCCCAGTATCCCCACTATCCCCAGTATCCCAGTATCCCCAGTATCCCAGGTTCCCCAGGTTCCCCAGGTTCCCCACTATCCCCACTATCCCCACTATCCCCACTATCCCCAGTATCCCCACTATCCCCACTATCCCACTATCCCCACTATCCCCACTATCCCCAGTATCCCAGTATCCCCAGTATCCCCAGTATCCCACTATCCCCAGTGTCCCCAGTATCTCCAGTGTCCCCAGTATCCCCACTATCCCCACTATCCCCACTATCCCACTATCCCCACTATCCCCAGTATCCCAGTATCCCCAGTATCCCCACTATCCCCACTATCCCCACTATCCCACTATCCCCACTATCCCCAGTATCCCCAGTATCCCCAGTTTCCCCAGGTTCCCCAGTGTCCCCAGTGTCCCCAGTATCCCCAGCATCCCCAGCATCCCCAGTATCCCCACTATCCCCAGTATCCCCACTATCCCCACTATCCCCAGTATCCCCAGTGTCCCCACTATCCCCAGTATCCCAGTATCCCCAGTATCCCCAGTATCCCCAGTATCCCAGTATCCCCACTATCCCCACTATCCCCACTATCCCCAGTATCCCCAGTATCCCCACTATCCCCAGTGCCCCCAGTATCCCCACTATCCCCAGTATCCCCACTATCCCCAGTGCCCCCAGTATCCCCAGTATCCCCAGTATCCCCACTATCCCCACTATCCCCAGTGTCCCCAGTGCCCCCAGTATCCCCACTATCCCCAGTATCCCCACTATCCCCAGTGCCCCCAGTATCCCCACTATCCCCACTATCCCCAGTATCCCCACTATCCCCAGTGCCCCCAGTATCCCCAGTATCCCCAGTATCCCCAGTATCCCCAGTATCCCCAGCATCCCCAGCATCCCCAGTATCCCCAGTATCCCCACTATCCCCACTATCCCCAGTATCCCCAGTATCCCACTATCCCCACTATCCCCACTATCCCCAGTGTCCCCAGTGTCCCCAGTATCCCCAGTATCCCCAGTATCCCCAGTATCCCCACTATCCCCAGTATCCCCAGTATCCCCACTATCCCCACTATCCCCAGTATCCCCACTATCCCCAGTGCCCCCAGTATCCCCAGTATCCCCAGTATCCCCAGCATCCCCAGCATCCCCAGTATCCCTAGTATTCCCACTATCCCCAGTATCCCCAGGTTCCCCAGGTTCCCCAGTATCCCCAGTATCCCCACTATCCCCAGTATCCCCACTATCCCCAGTGCCCCCAGTATCCCCAGTATCCCCAGTGCCCCCAGTATCCCCAGTATCCCACTATCCCCACTATCCCCAGTATCCCCACTATCCCCAGTATCCCCACTATCCCCAGTGCCCCCAGTATCCCCAGTATCCCCAGTATTCCCAGTATCCCCAGTATCCCCAGGTTCCCCAGTATCCCCAGTGTCCCCAGTATCCCAGTATCCCCAGTATCCCCAGTATTCCCACTATCCCCAGTATCCCAGTATCCCCACTATCCCCACTATCCCCACTATCCCCACTATCCCCACTATCCCCAGTGTCCCCAGTGTCCCCAGTATCCCCAGTATCCCCAGTATCCCCACTATCCCCAGTGCCCCCAGTATCCCCAGTATCCCCAGTATCCCCAGTATCCCTACTATCCCCAGTGCCCCCAGTATCCCCAGTATCCCCAGTATCCCCAGTATCCCCAGTGCCCCCAGTATCCCCAGTATTCCCACTATCCCCAGTATCCCAGTATCCCCACTATCCCCACTATCCCCACTATCCCCACTATCCCCAGTGTCCCCAGTATCCCCAGTATCCCCAGTATCCCAGTATCCCCACTATCCCCAGTATCCACAGTATCCCCACTATCCCCAGTATCCCCAGCATCCACAGTATCCCCACTATCCCCACTATCCCCAGTGCACCCACTATCCCCAGTATCCCCAGTATCCCCAGTATCCCCAGTATCCCCAGTATCCCCAGTATCCCAGTATCCCCACTATCCCCAGTATCCACAGTATCCCCAGTGTCCCCACTATCCCCACTATCCCCAGTGCCCCCAGTATCCCCACTATCCCCAGTGCCCCCAGTATCCCCACTATCCCCAGTATCCCCACTATCCCCAGTATCCCAGTATCCCCACTATCCCCAGTATCCCCAGTATCCCCAGTATCCCCAGTATCCCCAGTATCCCGCCGCAGGAGGTGCTGCAGAACCACGTGCTGGAGGCGCAGGTTTTCCACACGGAGTTCGGGACGGGCGTGGCCATCCTGACGGGAGCGCTGCGCTTCTCCCTGGCCACCAACATCGACGACCTCAAGCTGCGCCGCCTGCCCGAGGTTCCCGGTGGGTGTCCCCCTGTCCATCCCCGTGTCCCCCTGTCCATCCCTGTGTCCCTCTGTCCATCCCTCTGTCCATCCCCGTCCCCGTGTCCCCCTGTCCATCCCTGTCCCCTCTGTCCATCCCCGTGTCCCTCTGTCCATCTCCATGTCCCTCTGTCCATCCCTGTGTCCCCCTGTCCATCCGTGTCCCCTCTGTCCATCTCCATGTCCCTCTGTCCATCCCTGTCCCTGTGTCCCTCTGTGCATTCCCCTGTCCATTCCCATGTCCCCCTGTCCATCCCCGTGTCCCTCTGTCCATCCCCGTGTCCCTCTGTCCATCCCTATCCCCTCTATCCATCCCTGTGTCCCCCTGTCCATCCCTGTCCCTGTGTCCCTCTGTCCATCCCCATATCCCCCTCTGTCCATCCCTGTCCCCTCTGTCCATCCCCATGTCCCTCTGTCCATCGCTCTCTCCATCCCTGTGTCCCTCTGTCCATCCCCCTGTCCATCCCTGTCCCCATGTCCCTCTGTCCATCCCCGTGTCCCTCTGTCCATCCCTGTCCCCTCCGCCCATCCCTGTCGCCATGTCCCTCTGTCCATCCCCTCTGTCCATCCCTGTCCCCTCTGTCCATCCCCGTGTCCCTCTGTCCATCCCCCTGTTCCCTCTGTCCATCCCCATGTCCATCTGTCCATCCCCCTGTCCATCCCTCTGTCCATCCCCATGTCCGTCTGTCCATCCCCCTGTACATCCCCTCTGTCCATCCCTGTCCCCTCTGCCCATCCCTGTCCCCGTGTCCCTCTGTCCATCCCTGTGTCCCACCTGTGTTCCCTGTGTCCCTCTGTGCATTCCCCTGTCCATCCCCATGTCCCTCTGTCCATCCCCGTGTCCCTCTGTCCATCCCTGTCCCAATGTCCCCTCTGTCCATCCCCTCTGTCCATCCCTGTCCCCTCTTCCCATCCCTGTCCCTGTGTCCCTCTGTCCATCTGTGTCCCCGTGTCCCCCTGTCCATCCCCATGTCCCCTCTGTCCATCCCTGTCCCCTCTGTCCATCCCCTCTGTCCATCCCTGTCCCCTCTGTCCATCCCCGTGTCCCTCTGTCCATCCCCTCTGTCCATCCCCTCTGTCCATCCCCATGTCCCTCTGTCCATCCCTGTCCCCGTGTCCCTCTGTCCATCCCTGTCCCCCTGTCCATCCCTGTGTCCCTCTGTCCATCCCCGTGTCCCCCTGTCCATCCCTGTCCCCTCTGTCCATCCCCATGTCCCTCTGTCCATCCCCTCTGTCCATCCCTTCTGTCCATCCCCTCTGTCCATCCCCATGTCCCTCTGTCCATCCCCTCTGTCCATCCCTGTCCCTCTGTCCATCCCCGTGTCCCTCTGTCCATCCCTGTGTCCCTCTGTCCATCCCTGTCCCCTCTGTCCATCCCTGTCCCTCTGTCCATCCCTGTCCCTCTGTCCATCCCCTCTGCCCATCCCTGTGTCCCTCTGTCCATCCCTGTCCCAATGTCCCCTCTGTCCATCCCCGTGTCCGTCTGTCCATCCCCGTGTCCCTCTGTCCATCCCCGTCCCCGTGTCCCCCTGTCCATCCCTGTCCCCCTGTCCATCCCCGTCCCCGTGTCCCCCTGTCCATCCCCGTGTCCGTGTCCCTCTGTCCATCCCCATGTCCCTCTGTCCATCCCCTCTGTCCCGGTGTCCGTCTGTCCATCCCCGTGTCCGTGCGTGTGCCCAGGGCCGTGGCTGTGTCCCCGCAGGGCTGCAGCAGCCCCCGCCGTGCTGGGCCGTGCTGGCCCAGGACAGGGTGACCGTGGTGCTCCTGGCCGTGGGACAGGAGCTCTTCCTGCTGGACAGCACCTCCTGCTCCGTGCTGGTGAGCCAATGATGGGATGGCGCCGCGCGCCCGGGGCCCCACTGTCCCCAACGTCCCTTGGGATGCTCCCAGCTCCTTCCCTTGTCCCATGGGATGCTCCCAGTTCCTTCCCTGTCCCATAGGATGCTCCCAGCTCCTTCCCTTGTCCCATAGGATGCTCCCAGGTCCTTTCCCTTGTCCCATGGGATGCTCCCAGGTCCTTTCCCTGTCCCCTGGGATGCTCCCAGCTCCTTTCCTGTCCCATGAGATGCTCCCAGGTCCTTTCCCCATCCCATGGGATGCTCCCAGCTCCTTTCCCCATCCCATAGGATCCTCCCAGGTCCTTTCCCCATCCCATGAGATGCTCCCAGGTCCGTTCCTGTCCCATAGGATCCTCCCAGGTCCTTTCCCTGTCCCATGAGATGCTCCCAGGTCCTTTCCCCATCCCCTGGGATGCTCCCAGGTCCTTTCCCTGTCCCCTGGGATGCTCCCAGGTCCTTCCCTTGTCCCATAGGATGCTCCCAGGTCCTTTCCCCATCCTGTAGGATGCTCCCAGGTCCTTTCCCCATCCCATGGGATGCTCCCAGCTCCTTTCCCCATCCCATAGGATCCTCCCAGGTCCTTCCCTTGTCCCCTGGGATGCTCCCAGCTCCTTTCCTGTCCCATAGGATGCTCCCAGGTCCTTTCCCTGTCCCCTGAGATGCTCCCAGGTCCTTTCCTGTCCCATAGGATGCTCCCAGGTCCTTTCCCATCCCATGGGATGCTCCCAGGTCCTTCCCTTGTCCCATGGGATCCTCCCAGGTCCTTCCCTTGTCCCATGAGATGCTCCCAGGTCCTTTCCCCGTCCCACAGGCTCCTCCCACGTCCTTTCCCCATCCCATGGGATGCTCCCAGGTCCTTTCCCCATCCCCTGGGATGCTCCCAGGTCCTTTCCCCGTCCCACAGGCTCCTCCCACGTCCTTTCCCCATCCCATAGGATGCTCCCAGGTCCTTCCCCTCTCCCATGGGATGCTCCCAGCCCCCCTCCCCCCGCTCTCCCCCAGCCCCTCCCAAGCACCGGCGTGGAAAGCGGGGCAGGGCGGGAAGGGGCTCCCCCTGCTCTGGCCCTGCCGCTCCGGGGTCACTCTGGGGGTGCCCTCGGTGTCCCCCCGTGACCCCCGTGTCCCACCCAGAGCCCCCCCGGGCTGAGCCCCTCGGCGGGGCCGTTCCTGCACATGGCCGTGTCCTTCACCCACCGGCACCTCGCCCTCTTCTGCGACTCCGGCACCGTCTGGATGGGGATGGCCTCGCTCAAGGTGAGCTCACCCGGCCTGGGAGGGGTCCCTGAGAGGTTCTGGGGGGTCCCCGAGGAGGGGGGGGGGGGGTCAGGCCACCCCATATCCTGGCAGAACCCCAGAGCTGGTGCCGCTGCCTTCCCTGTGCCCCAAATCCAGCTGTTGGCCGTTCGCAGCCCCAGATTGAGGAGTGTTGCCCACCTTGCTCGGAGCCCTGCTTCCTTCCAGAGCGGGATTTGGGATCTGGGGGACCTTCTGGTGGCACAGTGCCCACCCCACATTCCCAGTGCCCACCCCACATTCCCAGTGCCCGTCCCTGACCCCTCTGCTCTCCCACAGGAAAAGTTCTGCGAGTTCAGCACCGGCATCCGATCCCCGCCCAGGCAGATGGTTTGGTGAGCGCTGGCAGTGCCCACCTGGCACCCCCAGCCTTCCTTGGGCTCCCCTCGGCTCTGCGGGACCCTCTGGGGCCGCAGGGATCTGGGGTTAATGGGATTGGGGTCTCCCTGGCTCTGTGGGACCCTCTGGTGTCCCTGTTCCAGGTTTGGGGTCACGGGGATCTGGGGTTAATGGGATTGGGGTCCCCTTGGGATCTGTGGGACCCTCTGGGGCCACAGGGATCTGGGGTTAATGGGGTTGGGGTCCCCTTGGGATCTGTGGGACCCTCTGGGGTCACAGGGATCTGGGGTTAATGGGATTGGGATCCCCCGGGATCTGTGGGACCCTCTGGTGTCCCTGTTCCAGGTTTGGGGTCACAGGGATCTGAGGTTAATGGGATTGGGGTCCTCTTGGGATCTGTGGGACCCTCTGGGGTCTCAGGGATCTGGGGTTAATGGGATTGGGGTCCCCTTGCCTCTGTGGGACCCCCTGGGGCCACAGGGATCTGGGGTTAATGGGATTGGGGTCCTCTTGGGATCTGTGGGACCCCCTGGGGCCACAGGGATCTGGGGTTAATGGGATTGGGGTCTCCCCGGCTCTGTGGGATCCTCTGGGGCCACAGGGATCTAGGGTTAATGGGATTGGGGTCTCCCTGGATCTGTGGGACCCTCTGGGGCCACAGGGATCTGGGGTTAATGGGATTGGGGTCCTCTTGGGATCTGTGGGACCCTCTGGTGTCCCTGTTCCAGGTTTGGGGTCACAGGGATCGGGGGTTAATGGGGTTGGGGTCCCCTTGGGATCTGTGGGACCCCCTGGGGCCACAGGGATCTGGGGTTAATGGGATTGGGGTCCCCTTGTGATCTGTGGGACCCTCTGGGGTCACAGGGATCTGGGGTTAATGGGATTGGGGTCCCCTTGTGATCTGTGGGACCCTCTGGGGTCACAGGGATCTGGGGTTAATGGGATTGGGATCCCCTGGGATCTGTGGGACCCTCTGGTGTCCCTGTTCCAGGTTTGGGGTCACAGGGATCTGAGGTTAATGGGATTGGGGTCCCCTTGGGATCTGTGGGACCCTCTGGGGTCACAGGGATCTGGGGTTAATGGGATTGGGGTCCTCTTGGGATCTGTGGGACCCTCTGGTGTCCCTGTTCCAGGTTTGGGGTCACAGGGATCTGGGGTTAATGGGGTTGGGGTCCCCTTGGGATCTGTGGGACCCTCTGGGGCCACAGGGATCTGGGGTTAATGGGATTGGGGTCTCCCCGGCTCTGTGGGATCCTCTGGGGCCACAGGGATCTGGGGTTAATGGGGTTGGGGTCCCCTTGTGATCTGTGGGACCCTCTGGTGTCCCTGCTCCATGTTTGGGGTCCCAGGGGACTGGGATTCACAGGATTGGGGTCCTCTTGGGATCTGTGGGACTCTAAAGTCCCTGCTTCAGGTTTGGGGTCCCAGGGATCTGGGGTTAACGGGATTGGGGTTCCCTTGGGATCTGTGGGACCCTCTGCTGTCTCTTCCCCAGGTGTGGGGTCCCAGGGACCCGGGTTAATGGGGTTGGGGTCCCATTGGGATCTGTGGGACCCTCTGGTGTCCCTGCTTCATGTTTGGGGTCCCAGGGGACTGGGATTCACAGGATTGGGGTCCTCTTGGGCTCTGTGGGACTCTAAAGTCCCTGCTTCAGGTGTGGGGTCCCAGGGTCTGGGGTTAATGGGGTTGGGGTCCCCATTGGGATCTGTGGGACCCTCTGGTGTCCCTGCTCCAGGTGTGGGGTCCCAGGGACTGGGGTTAATGGGGTTGGGGTCCCATTGGGATCTGTGGGACCCTCTGCTGTCCCTGCTTCATGTTTGGGGTCCCAGGGGACTGGGATTCCCAGCATTGGGGTCCTCTTGGGATCTGTGGGACTCTAAAGTCCCTGCTTCAGGTTTGGGGTCCCAGGGATCTGGGGTTAACGAGATTGGGGTTCCCTTGGGATCTGTGGGACCCTCTGGTGTCCCTGCTCCAGGTGTGGGGTCCCAGGGTCCAGGGTTAATGGGGTTGGGGTCCCATTGGGATCTGTGGGACCCTCTGGTGTCCCTTCCCCAGGTGTGGGGTCCCAGGGTCCAGGGTTAATGGGATTGGGGTCCCCTTGGGATCTGTGGGACCCTCTGGTGTCCCTTCCCCAGGTGTGGAGTCCCAGGGACTGGGATTCACAAGATTGGGATCCCCTTGGTATCTTTGGGACCCTCTGGTGTCCCTTCCCCAGGTGTGGGGTCACAGGGTCCGGGGTTAATGGGGTTGGGGTCCCCTTGGGATCTGTGGGACCCTCTGGTGTCCCTGCTCCAGGTGTGGGGTCCCAGGGTCCGGGGTTAATGGGGTTGGGGTCCCCTTGGGATCTGTGGGACCCTCTGGTGTCCCTTCCCCAGGTGTGGGGTCCCAGGGACCTGGGTTAACGGGATTGGGGTTCCCTTGGGATCTGTGGGACCCTCTGGTGTCCCTGCTCCAGGTGTGGGGTCCCAGGGTCCGGGGTTAACGGGATTGGGGTCCCGCAGGTGCACGCGGCCCCGCAGCCGGCAGCGAGCCGTGGTGCTGGCCTGGGAGCGGCAGCTGATGGTGGTGGGCAATTCCTCGGAGTGCATCCGGTATCCTTTGGGAAGAGGGGACATCCTGGGCCCTCCACGTGCTGCTGCCACCTCCTCTGGCACCGGCACTGCGGGGTGCCCTCGGTGTCCTGTCCCCTGAGTGCTCCTTCCCTGTCCCCTGGGTGCTCCTTCCCTGTCCCCTGGGATGCTCCTTCCCTGTCCCCTGGGTGCTCCCAGCTCCTTCCCTGTCCCCTGGGTGCTCCTTCCCTGTCCCCTGGGTGCTCCCAGCTCCTTCCCTGTCCCCTGGGTGCTCCTTCCCTGTCCCCTGGGTGCTCCTTCCCTGTCCCCTGGGATGCTCCTTCCCTGTCCCTTGGGGTGCTCCCAGCTCCTTCCCTGTCCCCTGGGTGCTCCTTCCCTGTCCCCTGGGCTGCTCCTTCCCTGTCCCCTGGGTGCTCCCAGGTCCTTCCCTGTCCCCTGGGCTGCTCCCAGCTCCTTCCCTGTCCCCTGGGTGCTCCTTCCCTGTCCCCTGGGATGCTCCCAGCTCCTTCCCTGTCCCCTGGGGTGCTCCTTCCCTGTCCCCTGGGTGCTCCTTCCCTGTCCCCTGGGATGCTCCTTCCCTGTCCCCTGGGGTGCTCCCAGGCCCTTCCCTGTCCCCTGGGTGCTCCTTCCCTGTCCCCTGGGGTGCTCCCAGCTCCTTCCCTGTCCCCTGGGGTGCTCCCAGGTCCATCCCCTGTCCTGTGGGATGCTCCCAGGTCCTTTCCAATCCCCTGAGATGTTCCCAGGTCCTTTCCCCATCCCATGGGATGCTCCCAGGTCCTTTCCTGTCCCCTGGGATGCTCCCAACTCCTACTCTGGCTCCCAGGTCCTTTTCCCGTCCCCAGGGGTGCTCCCAGGTCCCTTCCCCATCCCACGGCCTTCCCTTCCCTTTTCCCTTTTCCCTTTTCCCTTTTCCCTTTTCCCTTTTCCCTTTTCCCTTTTCCCTTTTCCCTTTTCCCTTTTCCCTTTTCCCTTTTCCCTTTTCCCTTCTCCCTTCCCCCTTCCCCCTTCCCCCTTTTCCCTTCTCCCTTCCCCCTTCCCCCTTTTCCCTTCCCCCTTTTCCCTTCCCCCTTTTCCCTTCCCCCTTTTCCCTTCCCCCTTCCCCCTTCCCCCTTTTCCCTTCCCCCTTCCCCCTTTTCCCTTCCCCCTTCCCCCTTTTCCCTCCCCCCTTCCCCCTTCCCCCTTCCCCCTTCCCCCTTCTCCCTTCCCCCTTCTCCCTTCTCCCTTCTCCCTTCTCCCTTTTCCCTTCCCCCTTTTCCCTTCCCCCTTCCCCCTTCCCCCTTCCCCCTTCTCCCTTCCCCCTTCCCCCTTCTCCCTTCCCCCTTTTCCCTTCCCCCTTCCCCCTTCTCCCTTCTCCCTTCTCCCTTCTCCCTTCTCCCTTTTCCCTTCCCCCTTTTCCCTTCCCCCTTTTCCCTTCCCCCTTCTCCCTTCCCCCTTTTCCCTTCCCCCTTTTCCCTCCTCCCTTCCCTCCGTGGTGTCCCTGGAACCCTTAGCAGGAGCACAGCTTTGTCCTGGATGAGGATTCCCACCTGGTGCCCGAGCTGGACGGGGTCCGGATCCTGTCCCGCACCTCCCACGAGTTCCTGCACGAGATCCCAGGTGAGTTTTCCCTGCCCTCCTGGGCACCTGGGATAAGGAAAGCTGGCCCAGGAATTCCCAGAGAAGCTCTGGATGCTCCATCCCTGGAAGGCTCCGAGGGCAGGTTGGATGGGGCTTGGAGAAAGTTGGGATAGTGGGAGGTGTCCCTGGTGGGGCTGGGTGGGATTCCAGGTCCCTTCCCACCCAAACCAGTCCGGGATTCTGGAGCCAGGCTGGGAATGCTGGGAAAGTTCACTTGGAGAAGGGAGAACTCCAGGGAATCCTCAGAGTCCCTAAAGGGGCTCCAGGAGAGCTGCAGAGGGATTTGGGATAAGGGATTTGGGATAAGGGATTTGGGACAGGAGGCAGGGAATGGCTTCCCAGTGGGAAAGGGGAGCTTGGGGTGGGATTTGGGAATGGAATTGCTGGGAATGGAATTGCCAGAGCAGCTGGGGCTGCCCCTGGATCCCTGGGAATGTCCAAGGCCAGGTTGGACACTGGGGCTTGGATCCAGCTGGGATAGAGGGAGGTGTCCCTGCCACAGATGGAGTGGGATGGGATTCCAGGTCCTTTCCCACCCAAAGCATTCCAGGATTGTGGAGCCCCTCTGGATCAGGCTGGGAGAGCTGGGAATGCTCCCCTGGAGAAGGGAAGGAGCCAGGGAGAGCTGGGAGCCCCTTGCAGGGCCTAAAGGGGCTCCAGGAGAGCTGCAGAGGGACTGGGGCCAAGGGCTGGAGGGCCAGGAGGCAGGGAATGGCTTCCCAGTGGGAAAGGGGAGCTTGGGCTGGGATGTTGGGAAGGAATTGCTGGCTGGGAGGGTGGGGAGGGGCTGGGCTGGAATTGCCAGAGCAGCTGGGGCTGCCCCTGGATCCCTGGCAGTGCCCAAGGTTGGGCACTGGGGCTTGGATCCAGCTGGGAATTGGGAAAAGTGTTGGGCTTGGAATGGGACGGGATTTAAGATCCCACCCAACCCATTCCACGATGCCACTACTGGAGGATGCTGCCAGCTCATGGAAGTGGCACCAGGTGCCAGCTGTGAGCTGGAGCAGCCCCTCAGCCGTGCCCTCTCCCAATCCCTGCAGAAGCCAGCCAGGAGATTTTCCGGATCGCCTCCATGGCTCCGGGCGCTCTGCTCCTCGAGGCGCAGAAGGAATACGAGGTACATCCGTCCGTTCCCCCTTCCCAGATACCCCCCGGGGTGGCATCCCGAGGGCTCCCTGTGCCACGGGGTGCCCCGTTCCCGTTTTCCCTGCAGAAGGAGAGCCAGAAGGCCGACGAGTACCTGCGGGAAATCCGGGAGCAGCAGCTGCTTCCCGAGGCCGTGGGCCAGTGCATCGAGGCCGCGGGCTACGAGCACGAGCCCGACACCCAGAAATCCCTGCTGAGGGTGAGCCGGGAGCGGCAGCTGCAGGAGGAGGAGGAGGAGGAGGAGGAGGAGGAGGAGGAAGGGGAGGAAGGGGGTTGGAGCTGAAGGGTTTTCCCGAAGGATTTTCCTGAGGGATTTTCCCCTGATCCCGCAGGCAGCTTCCCGCGAGCACCAGGCGGCTGCCAGGCCAGCACCACGGCTCGCTGCAGCTGGGGGACCCCAACCCCATTAACCCCGGTCCCTGGGACCCCACACCTGGAGCAGGGACACCAGAGGGTCCCACAGATCCCAAGGGGATCCCAATCCTGGGAATCCCAGTCCCTGGGACCCCACACCTGGAACAGGGACACCAGAGGGTCCCACAGATCCCAAGGGGATCCCAATCTTGTGAATCCCAGTCCCTGTGACCCCAAACACGGAACAGGGACTTTAGAGAGTCCCACAGATCCCAAGGGGATCCCAATCCTGTGAATCCCAGTCCCTGGGACCCCACACCTGGAGCAGGGACACCACAGATCCCAAGGGGTCCCCAATCGCATTAACCCCAATCCCTGTGACCCCACACCTGGAACAGGGACACCAGAGGGTCCCACAGATCCCAAGGGGATCCCAATCCTGTGAATCCCAGTCCCCTGTGACCCCAAACCTGGAACAGGGACTTCAGAGGGTCCCACAGAGCCGAGGGGACCCCAATCCCATTAACCCCAATCCCTGTGACCTCACACCTGGAGCAGGGACACCAGAGGGTCCCACAGATCCCAAGGGGATCCCAATGCTGTGAATCCCAGTCTGCTGGGACCCCTCACTCAGAGCAGGGACACCAGAGGGTCCCACAGAGCCGAGGGGACCCCAATCCCATTAACCCCAGACCCTGTGACCCCACATCTGGAGCAGGGACACCAGAGGGTCCCACAGAGCCAAAGGCACTCTCATCCCATTAACCCCGGTCCCTGTGACCCCAAATCTGGAGCAGGGGCACCAGAGGGTCCCGCAGATCACAAGGGGATCCCAATCTTGTGAATCCCAGTCCCTGGGACCCCAAACCTGGAGCAGGGACACCAGAGGGTCCCACAGAGCCAAGGGGACCCCAATCCCGTTAACCCCAGATCCCTGTGACCCCACACCTGGGGAAGGGACACCAGAGGGTCCCACAGATCCCAAGGGGATCCCAATCTTGTGAATCCCAGTCCCTGGGACCCCAAACATGGAACAGGGACTTTAGAGAGTCCCACAGATCCCAAGAGGACCCCAATGCTGTGAATCCCAGTCCCTGTGACCCCACACCTGGAGCAGGGACACCAGAGGGTCCCACAGAGCCAAAGGCACTCTCATCCCATTAACCCTGGTGCCTGGAACCCCAAATCTGGCGCAGGGACACCAGAGGGTCCCACAGATCCCAAGGGGATCCCAATGCTGTGAATCCCAGTCCCTGTGACCCCAAACCTGGAACAGGGACACCAGAGAGTCCCACAGAGCCAAAGGCACTCTCATCCCATTAACCCCAATCCCTGTGACCCCAAATCTGGCGCAGGGACACCAGAGAGTCCCGCTCATCCCAAAAGAGCAGCGGGGTGGCCAAGGGGATCCCAATCCTGGGAATCCCAGTCCCTGGGACTCCACACCCAAAGCAGGGACTTCAGAGAGTCCCACAAAGCCAAGGGGACCCCAATCCCATTAACCCCGGCTCCCCATGACCTGATTCTCCCCCGATCCCACAGGCAGCTTCCTTCGGGAAGTGCTTCCTGGATAAATTCCCCCCGGACGGGTTCGTGCGCATGTGCCAGGACCTGCGGGTCCTCAACGCCGTCCGGGACTACCAGATCGGGATCCCGCTCACCTTCACCCAGTATCCTACTGGGACATCCCGCTGGGAGCGGGCTGGGAGCGGGCTGGGGTGGCTCGGGGTGGCTGTGATCCCAAATGGGCCTTGACCGTCCCTACAGATACAAGCAGCTCACCATCGAGGTGCTGCTGGACAGGTGAGGGGCCGAGCCTTCCCACGGCTCCCAGCCCAGATCCTGCGTCCCTCATTCGCCATCCCGAAATCCTCATCCCGAAATCCTCATCCCGAAATCCTCATCCTGAAATCCTCATCCCGAAATCCTCATCCCAAAATCCTCATCCCGAAATCCCCATCCCAAAATCCTCATCCCAAAATCCTCATCCTGAAATCCTCATACCGAAATCCTCATCCGAAATCCTCATCCCGAAATCCTCATACCGAAATCCTCATCCAAAATCCCCATCCCGAAATCCTCATTCCGAAATCCCCATCCCGAAATCCTCATCCCAAAATCCTCATATCAAAATCCTCATCCCGAAATCCTCATCCAAATCCTCATCCTCATTCTCCATCCCAAAATCCCCATCCCGAAATCCTCATCCCAAAATCCTCATCCTCATTCTCCATCCCGAAATCCCCATCCCGAAATCCTCATCCCAAAATCCTCATCCCACATTTCCCATCCCAAAATCCTCATCCCACAGTCCCCATCCCGAAATCCTCATCCCACATTTCCCATCCCAAATTCCCCTCCCAAAATCCTTATCCCACAGTCCCCATCCCGAAATTTGCATCCCAAAATCCCCATCCCAAAATCCTCATCCCACAGTCTCCATCCCAAAATCCTCATCCCGAAATCCTCATCCTGAAATCCTCATCCCGAAATCCTCATCCCAAAATCCTCATCCCACAGTCTCCATCCCAAAATCCTCATCCCACAGTCCCCATCCCACATTCCTCATCCCAAAATCCTCATCCCACATTTCCCATCCCAAAATCCTTATACCAAAATCCCCATCCCAAAATCCCCATCCCAAAATCCTCATCCCACAGTCTCCATCCTGAAATCCTCATCCCAAAATCCTCATCCCAAAATCCTCATCCCACAGTCCCCATCCCAAAATCCTTATACCAAAATCCCCATCCCAAAATCCCCATCCCAAAATCCTCATCCCACAGTCTCCATCCTAAAATCCTCATCCCAAAATCCTCATCCCACAGTCCCCATCCCAAAATCCCCATCCCAAAATCCTCATCCTGAAATCCTCATCCCAAAATCCTCATCCCACAGTCTCCATCCCAAAATCCTCATCCCGAAATCCTCATCCTGAAATCCTCATCCAAAATCCTCATCCCACAGTCCCCATCCCAAATTCCCCATCCCAAAATCCCCATCCC